>NW_019104030.1:0-179831 GCF_001856785.1 Myzus persicae
CAGTCTTATAACAATAATGTAACCACTTCAGAAATCGACGAAGATATGTCATTTTTTCAGTCTCTAATTCCATATTTTAAAAAATTAGATCCAATCCAAAAGCTTCGAGTTAGAAATAAGTTTCAAAATATTTTAATAGAAGAACTATATCCGATCCGAGAACAGGCATTAAATGTTTCAAATATACCACCATACATCGCAGAATCTACTCCAGATCCTCAACTATCAGTTTCATCATACAACGCTCAGCAATATACTTCACAAGAACCAGGTTATCATTACATTCATTCATCTAATGTTCAATAAAAATTCAATTTACATTTGTTACATTTTATTTTAAAAAGTAGAGAAGTCATCTGCAAATACCTACAAACCTACCTTTTTATTTTTTTTTTTTTTGTAATTGAAGGGAAAAGTATTTTTTTAAGAATTTGTTTTATTATTATTATAATTCTCAGTGAAGGTACACTGAATTATTATTATTTGTTTAACTTTACATATTTGACAATCATATTTTTTATTAACTATTCCTATTATATACCTATATTAAGTTTTTGTTTTTTTAATATATAGGTTAATAAACTTGTAATTAAATTAAAAATGGCATTATTTACTTACCTGATCGTTACACTTACAACTAATCTTTCTTCGATTGGTATAGGATCTTGAAAATTTGTATATTTAAGGTCAAATTCTGGTCTTATCATTTCTACTAAGTAGTCAAATGTTTCAACGGTCATCCTGGTATACGATCGAAACAAAACGTCATTATTCCGGAGTTAATTATATAAATGGTAAAACTCTCCAAAAACTAAACGATCTTTTAAAATGTCTGAATTGGTATGAAACGATCTTTTCATTTTTTTATACCTGAACATAATATAAATGTTTATAATTTCACATTTACCTACTATACATTTTTATTACAATTTATTACATACCTTTTATATAATAAATACTTAAGTGCTGTATTTTCAGTTAGAACCATTTTATTTAATAAACTTAATGGCAGAGACATATTTAACCAACACTGTAGTCTGTATATGTGATAGGTATAATGTATATATATTAATAATACAACTTTAGGATTTTAGAACTTTAGTATATTAGGAAACGACCGTTTGGCGTTACTGCACTGCTGCATATGCCACTAGTATTGCGATCCCCTGCAATATTATCGTATTCGTCGTATTTACATTGGACACCACCGCGACAATCGCATTGACGGACGGCAACGCGATTCGCATCGGTCGCGTCGTATAACGATTATCGCATTTGTCGGATTCACCTAGGACACAGCGTAACACGGCCATCCAATCGCGGTCGGCAAAGACGATTGATAATATTGTCTTTTTCCTAAACCGAACACAATGTATTGTTCGTTAACCACCCGTGAAAACATGGTGTAATCACGAGATTCGTGTTTATGTAGTTGCTATGATCAGTGGGCATTAACGACTCATAAGCGAGTAGTGACGTAGTCGAGGTTTTGTTTTCCATCTTAGTGGTTGAGCAGAACTCTTGAGCGTAAAATGGTATAAGCAGCGCACTCTAACGATAAACTTTAGAGACATTTTATTTCGCCCTGTATAAGTATGAAGGTTATAAGTTATTACTTATTATTCATTCATTTTTTATACTACACAAAAAAGGTAACCATTTATTTTAAGAAGTGAATAAAAAAATTATATTTAAATTTGAGTTGACTTGCGAATTTAATTAATTATATTATTTTTTCTATTCATACCTACCCACTTTGCCAAATCCCAATTCACTGACAACTCAGTTTGCCTATACAAATATACCAGTTTTAAAATACTTTTGATATTATTCTGTTAATAAAGTTTCAATTTTCCCGATTCGCCGACAGGTGACAATAATTTTATAGAAAACGGGTCTAACAGCGATGATATTATGGTATGTTGTCGATATAAGTTTAAAGATACTATTTTTATAAGAATACTATAGGGCTATAGGCATTAATCTTATATTATTTACCATCAATTGTTCTTATTCTTCTTTTTTTTTTATGTGATAGATCGAATAAAAACTAATGAACCAAAAAAAACCATAGGTACTAATTGAAATTACCTATAGATACAAGTGTACAACACACACTAAAAAAACTTAAAATAAATAAAAGTTAGTTTAAATACACAATATAAACGTAATATTTGTAAAAATGAGCTTAAAAATGCAAAAAATGCAAAAAAAATGCAAAATAAAAATTACATATTCTAAATTGTTATACTACGAAACAAATTTAGTTTTTGGTTTAAACTGTATGGGACTTTATGCAAAAGCCATCAAAATCTTAGTTCAGTAATGAGTCATTAGTCATTGTAAATAGAACTAATAGAAGGCAAACAATGGCTATGGTTATCAGCAAAATATTATTGATTGTTTTTTTATTATTTTTACTTATCGTATTATATTTTTAATTTGGCCGTCCAGCGTCAGTGACTTGTAGCAGTCGTCAACATCAACATGTAGACTTAAAAAAAAAAAATAAAACAAATCAATGTTAGGGGTGTACAGAGTGTATCTTATATTATTATCACGACTGCTGACAGGGAAATGGAAACTGCATCAAGTAAAAATTATGTTCCGGAAATTGATCTTTACCCAATCGAAATTATACCAATGTCCAAGTTTGTTGCAAGGTGGTTTGCACGAAAGACAACAACAAGATTTGCGGTGCACTGTCAGACCAGGATTCCGTACGGCGGTCGAGACATGTTCTCGTTAGGCCGCAACGACCTGCTTTCAGCAGGCTATGCTGTCGACAGAGCAAGATGATATGATTAACGGCGAAAACTATGACATGCAGCAACAGGCATACGAACAAGATCAGGTAAAGCAATAACGCGTTCGAACACGGAACACTTTTGCATTTTTGCTGCCAGCACTTATCATTAAGACTCCTTCAAGCTGCGCGGCGGGCGTAGAAACTTCAATGAGCGGCGCTATTCCTCCTAGCGAGATATCGAGTTCACCGGTGGTCTTACCGCCGGCTCGATTGTTTAACTGTGCGTGCCGCCTTGAAAATCTCGTGTGATCATGAGACTTGTGTTTTTGTCGTTGCTGCAATCAGCCGGCATCATCAGAATCATAAGCAAGTAATCGATTTTTTGTTTTCTGTCTTAGAGGTTGAAAACAAGTCCACAACGCAGCGTCGCATATGTTCACCGCGCTAGCGCCTCCGCAATACTTCGTGTGATCACGATACGTGATAATATCGTATTTGTCATTGTTGTGATCAGCCGAGTGCCGACGTACCCAATTTGTCAAAATACCTACTCATCAATTATTGTGCGGGCCATCAGGTTTTGCTGATTTTAGTTTACGTCGTAGTGTTCCGGGAAGTGCCGCCGACTTGTGTGATATACTGGTATATACTCGCGGTATCCACTTGTCGAGCAGCCGCAGTGGTTTCCTCTCGTAGACCGAAGTCCGAGAGAAACAGGAAGACTCCTGTCCGTTGTCGCAGTTCCAGCGAGGCACCACCACTACTCACTAATGGCTATATACGTGGTCAAGGTCATATGATTTATATAAAGTTCTCCTCTTGCTTAGTGGGACACACCAAATTGTATTTTATATGAAGTCGTCGCTGTAGTATTTTGTTCTTCTTAAGGATTATTGTTTGGTTTTGAGTAATGTCACTATCGTAATATAATGTTTGGAAGACATGTGCAACGATAAAATATCATTGTGTACGTCATAATATCAACGTTTACAATTAAATTGGTTTTGGGCATAGTCGTGAGCACGGCGGCAGCAGAGGCAGCATATTTTGGGGCTACCGCGGCCGGCAAATATTGAATAATGGACCCCGCTAAAATTATATTTTCATTATAATGACCATTTTAAATAAAAAAAAATATAACATTTTATTGTTTTGGTTGAGTATAGATAAATATTTTATTATTATAGAATGTACTAGTATAAAACTAATGGACCAGTTGTAGTCTACTATAAAAAAATAGCCATGATTTCAAATCAAAAAAAGTCTATGAATATTAAAAAAAGCTATTATTGTTTTATTTACAATTTTAATTATGTACCATATTCTTACCAATTATATTATGATTTTAATTATTATTATTTAAAAAAAATTAATAAACACCTTCAGTTTTGTACCAACAGATTCTGTGTAATTATTTTAAAAATATATGTTTTATATTGTTATTAATGTTTGTTTATCTTATAATATTATAAATAATAAATATTAACAATTAAGTGGAAAAGAACACCTTTAGTGGGCATAGGTCTTACTGTACAACTTTTTATACAAAAACAAATGGCCAAAAATTGATACCCGATATTAAAAAAAATAAAGCTATGGGCTGATTTTTATGTTGAATTTGAAAAATGGCCCGAATCAATCTCTTGCTGCCTCTGAAACCAGAGGCTGCGCACGCCTATAAACTAGAGTTAAGCTAAAAAAAAAAAATTTGAAGGGGGCCATGGGAGCCCGTAGGCAATTGCATTTTGAGAATCACAAAAGAAAAATATATAAAAAAAATCAAGAAGGATTCATCTCTAAAAATAAAAATGGGAAGGGGAGCATGGGCGCCCGCGGGCGAATGTGTTTTGAGAATCAAAAAAATAAAAATATGAAAACATTCAGATATTATTTATATTTCAAAATAAAAATGAGAAGGGGGACATGGGTGACCGCAGGTAAATGCATTTTGAGAGTCAAAAAAAAAAAAATATATTAAAAAAAAAAATAGGATTCAATTTTGAAAAAAAAAATGGGAATTAGGACAAGAGCGCCCGCAGGCATATATGTTTTGAGAATCAAAAAAAATAAAAATATGAAAACGTTTGCATTAAAAACAAACATTAAAGACTATAGTCTATAATATCAGTATGGCAAAAATCAAAGCTTTATTTACAATAATTAAATGCTGGTTATCAAAATATAAAAATGGTATTAAATATTCATCGAGAATTCAATTTTAAAAATAAAAATGGGAAGGGAGCATGGGCGCCCGCGGGCCAATGCATTTTGAGAATAAAAAAAATTAAAAAATTAAAATATGTGCATTAAAAACAAACATTATAGACTGCAGTCTACAATATCAGTATTCCTAAACTCATAGTTTTATTTACAATAATAAGCTAATGAAATAATGAATATTTATGAGGCACTAACCGACCATCAAAAATTAAAAAAATGGTTTTAAAATAATTGAAGTAGAGTTAAAATATAGAAAAAAAATGTGAAGGGAGGCATGGGCACCCGCGGGCAAATGCATTTGAGAATCGAAAAAGAAAAATTATAAAAAAATTAGATCAAATTCAATTCTAAAAATAAAAATTGGAAGCCGACATGGGCGCCCGCAGGCAAATGGATTTTAAGAATCAAAAAATAAAAATATATAAAAAAATGTGCATTAAAAACAAACATTATAGACTGCAGTCTACAATATTAGTATTCCTAAATTCATAGCGTTATTTACAATAATAAGCTAATGAAATAATGAATATTTATGAGGCACCAATAAAGACCATCAAAAATTAAAAAACAGTTTTGAAATAAATGAACTAGAGTTTAATTTTCAAAAATAAAAATGGGAAGGGATTCATTGGCGCCCGCGGGCAAATGAATTTTAAGAATAAGAAAATTATAATTTTGAAAAAAAGTGTATTAAAAACAAATCTTAAAGACAGCAGTCTATAATATCAGTATTCCTAAACTCAATGTTTTATTTACAATAATTAGATCTTGAAACAATGAATATTTATAAGGCACTAAGTGGTTATCAAAATTCTAAAAATGTTTTTAAATAATTGAAGTAGAGTTAAATTATAGGAAAAAAAATGTGAAGGGAGGCATGGGCGCCCGCAAGCAAATGATTTTTAAGAATCAAAATAAAAAAAATTATTTATAAATTTGATAGGTTTCAAATTTAAAAATAAATTTGGGAAGGGGGCATGGGCGCCCGCGGGCAAATGAATTTTAAGAATCAAAAAAAAAAAATTATGAAAAAAAGTGTATTAAAAACAAACATTATAGACTGCAGTCTATAATATCATTATTCCTAAACTCATAGTTTTATTTACAATAATAAGCTAATGAAATAATGAATATTTATGATACACTAACCGACCATCAAAAATTAAAAAAATGGTGTTAAAATAATTAAAGTAGAGTTAAAATATAGAAAAAAAAATGTGAAGGGAGACATGGGCGCCCTCGGGCAAATGAATTTTAAGAATCAAAAAAAAAAAAAATTATGAAAAAAAGTGTATTGAACATAAATATTAAAGACTGCGTCTATAATATCAGTATTCCTGAACTCATAGCATTTTGCTATTTTATGCTTAATTTTTAAAAAATGTGAAAAAAATGATCAGAGTTTTATTGACTTTACCTCAATACAATAAAATAATGTGTTAATTGAATGAAAGTTATTATGGATACAAGAAATTAAAGTGATCGAGTTCTAAGGGCTCATTTATGTTATAGCTATTTTGGACTCAAATAGTTTAATGTTGGAATTAATATAATATTGTGTTTCAAACTGTAACTAGCATACATTTTGAAAATGTATACAAAAAATTCAAATAAAATAATATTTATATTTTTGTTTTGGTATTAGATAATAAGTTAGAAAAAATTGGATTGAGTATAATGTGGAAAGAAGTAAAAAGAAAACATATTGGGAATTCTAAGACAATATTATTTTAATACACTAAACCATATATTAAATTAAAACTAATGAATAAATAAAAACTGAAAACCTCACAATAACTACTCATACCGTCAACGCTCATTATTTCTTAATTAAGATTTTGTTGTATTTTTTGCTACATTAGAATTTTTAAATCAGTTTGTATAATTTTGTGTGATAGACAAATCACTAATTAGTGTTGGCTGTATTTAAGTTATTTTTAATTATAAGTATTGGTACAACGCTAGCCGACTGGCTTTAAAACTGGATACAAATTATGATACTTAAATAGGTTCTAATTTATCTTAGTAATATTTAAATATTTTCTTTTATTGTTATGCTTATACAATATCGAATACCTTGGTAGGTATTAGGAAAAGATCATTGCAATGCACTCGACCAGTGATGATAGTAGACTACCACTAGCCTACTATCATCACCACAGCTTCAACTCTCCATAGCTCTTAGGCGTACTAACCTTTGTATCACTTATTTTAACCCTCTGTCTTAACAGCATAGTCGCGCGAGTTGGGCAGTATGGGGGGTGCTAATTTAATCACCCCCGTTTGGCGCGCGACAAACAGAGGGTTAAGTGGGACCCTTAGAATAAAAAGATCCTTATTTGGTTTTCTATTTTTGTGTCCGCTTATCAAGTTGAACTTTTTTTTTATTTTATGATTCTTAAAATGCATTTGCCTGCGAGCGCCCATGCTCCCTTTAACATTTTTTAAATTTATATCTTATTTAAGTTGATTTTTTGTTATTTATATTTTGGAATATAGTAAGTGGTTTCAAAAAAATCATTGTTTATTGAACCAATTGTTTTGAGTATGATTTCGGTCAATGAATTTTAATATAAAGTTGAACTTTTTTGTTTAATTATTAAAACTTGAAACAACTTGAAGCATACAATATAATATGCGAAAAGCGATAAAGACTTATATTTGCATCAACTTGAAAGTATGATTGGATGTCATTAAAGAAGTAACTATAGTTAGTATTAATATTTTATAAGCAAGTGTTAATAAATGTGTGTCATAAATTTCAGCAGATCTAATTTAGCAATGAAAGTTTTAAAATTAGAGTGATTATATTATTATTTGGAATCAACGAAGATGAATGATAACTGCTTAACTAAAATTTGATATGTTTCATACTTGTAAGACGATTTTGAACAATTTATTGGAGACCACACATTCAGGTGAAACGTCTTTCTTAAAGCAACGTCTTTTTATTAATTATTTAAGCTTCATTTGTTTTGTAAAAATTCTAGGAAGATGTCTAGATTTGAAGCAACTGAATATCGTATTGAAATAATTTTATTTTAAAATTCTTTGAGCATTATCTGGATGATAAACTTGCTCCCCTTCCACTGCCAATAACCGACTAATATAATCGAAATTTTCAGTGATTCTATTAAATCTATTTATTCTATTAATATAAACAATTTGGATTTTTTTTTTTTGTCTTAAGCATCGGAAACTATAACATTAAGCATTTTTTTGTAGGGGTCACGGTTGTGTTTGAGTAACACGTGTATATGTGGAGCTAGGATTCGTCACTAAACACCCAGGTGGTCACCCATCCGGATACTAGCTACGCCGGCCGATGATTGACACCCATTAGGGACTTCAGCCAATCACCGCACCACACCAAGCCCCAACTGCATTTTTTTTATTTTTTATTAATTGTATATTACATATTATTTTGTGTGCCAATTTGATTGTAAATAAACCGTGCACTATATGGCTAACAGCATCTTTTGTATTGGTCACGGTTGGATTCGAGTAACACGTGTGTATGTGGAGCTAGGATTCGTCACTAAACACCCAGGTGGTCACCCATCCGGATGCTAGCTACGCCGGCCGATGATTGACACCCATTAGGGACTTCAGCCAATCACCGCGCCACACCAAGCCCCAACTGTATTCTTATTATTTTGTATTAGTTATTAATACATATTATTATTTATACTATTCGTATTATATTTCCTATTGCTAAGCGAGGAATTGGCTTACGAATACTGTTTCAACCACGCCACAGGAAATGACATACAGATACTTTAACATAAACTATTACACAGGTAAAAGAGTATCCGTACCTACATCTATTATAGGCCAATTTCAGGTTTATTTGTTTTTGTTTTATTTAGATAATAATTACAATACGTATTTTACAAGAAATATTCATTTTATATAAGTTCACGTGATAATTTCATATAATTATTAAAAGAAAGTATTGTAATCATTTAATACTATTATTGTCTTTCATTAATTTTGTGTATCAACTTCAGTAGGTCAAAAATCTATAATACTCCCCATCCAACAACAAAAAGTAAATTTGCCAATACTTGACATACATTTAAATTACTAAGAGTCATACTTTACTAGAAAATTCGTCACCTCCCCACATAGTACTTTACTACAATATTAAAGATTTGGATTAGTTAAATACGTAAATATTACAATTAGTTGCTTCCAATCTTGTAACACCATTTTTATAGGGCCTAACCACAGGTTTTCTCTGATCTTAACAAATTACTATAGGACTAGTTATTTCATTTCATTTCTTAGAGTAATATATAAATAAAATGTTATCATTCATCTAAGTTAAACCATGTGCTGTGATTAATTTATTATTAGGGATCTAAAATCTTTTAACTTTTATTAAACATGTTACATGTTTATCGGACATATTTTGATATTATTTGTTATATACCATTATTTTTTATCTTTGACAATCGTTTTTTTAATAAAATATCATTTTTGTTTAATTACTATTGAAAAGACAAATTTACAATAATTATTACAAGGGTAAAAATTGCCTAATTATTATGAATGAAGTGTAACTAGGGTCACAAAATGAAAAAAAGTTGTTGTTAAAGTTATTTTATATGGCGTGAAAAATTTAATGTAAGACAATATCATTATATCATTATTTTTTTTTTATGTTCTAAAGAAAAATATTTTTTGGAGTACTTATGGAGATTATGGTAATCAAATGTCGGACAAGTATGCAGGTTTTTTGGCAATAAGTTGCGTCAATCGCATCGGCGATAAGACCACTAACACGAAGGTTTAAAAGAAATAATTAAAAATGATTTCTGTGTCGACGATTGCCTCACCGGGGCAGATTCATTGATGGAAGCAATTGAATTGCGTGACGAGTTAATTTCAATTATGCGAGGTGGGGGATTCAAATTATCAAAATGGACTACGAACCACACTGATTTATCTTCGAATCAAAACAAAGATGAATTAACGACCGTACCAATGGATAGAGAAAGCGTGAAAACTCTAGGTTTATACTGGGAACCGAAAAGCGATTACTACACGTACGTCGTACAAGTACCGTAAGTAAAAACTGAAACAATAAAACGGAATCAATAAATAAAAAATTTCGGCGGCATCAATAAATAAAAAGCTCGGCAGAATCAAGAAATAAAAAACAAACATCGGGTGGAATCGATAGCCGGCGGAATTGATAAAACTCCGTTATTTGACCCATTCGGCTTAGTATAGGTACCATTAATATTGGTGGGTAAAATATTGTTACAAAGTTTATGGCATGAGAAAATCGGTTGGAACAGCCCAATTCTAAAACACAAACAAGTACGCATAAACGAGCTCAATTCATTTAGTATACATCATCGTTAGCTGGGCTCCGACAAGAAGAAATTAATACACGGATTTGCTAATGCATCCACGAAAGCATATGGTGCGTGTATATATGTTACGGGCAATGTGGAATACCGGGCAATGTAAACCATGAATTTTTTTTTAACCAAAGAATATTATTTTTTATTATTATTACATATTTACAGTATTGATTTTTTTTTAAAAATAAAATATTGATATATTAATATATCAATATATTAAAATAAAAAATTTTGTTTTTCATTTTAAAATCATTATTCATTTTATTCATTTTTCATAATACAATAAACTATGAAGTTTTTGAAAAATTGTGTATAAACTTATTTTTGTTACTTGTGGTAGGCACTGCCTATTTTAACATCAAGTGTAGAAAAGCAGACAGACTAGACTATGTACTTGTAAGTGCCATGCTTCTAAATCTTGTTCAAATAAATAGGTAAAATTATAAAAATAAAATGATGATAGGTACTTGTAATTTTTTTTTTTGTTATTCCATCAAAATCTTCGTATTATAGTACACGAATAAAATTAATAATGATTGTTTTAAAAAAAAATTATACTATAAATATGTAATGATAATAATTTATAATAATAATAAATAATAATATTAGTCGGTTAAAAAGAAATTCGTGGTTTACATTTCCTGAGCAGGACCACATTGACTGGGCGATGACGGCAATGTATACCTACACACTGCCCGAACATGATATAAATGCGCACAACAGATACGAATGGCATCGTTAAATCGCAACTAGTATGTGCTAAGTCTCGTATTGCGCCATTAAAGGTTGTTTCGATCCCCAGATTAGAGCTATGTGCAACGCTCCTCTTGCCGCGTTTGATAGACGTAATTATGCTCTTAAGCTGAATATATCACGACGATATTTATGGACGGATTCGACTCTAACATTAGATTGGATATCTGAGGGTTCGAGCAGGTGGAAACTTTTGTTGCGAATCGTGTGGACGAAATACATGCGTTGACCGATCGCATGGAGTGATGGCATGTGACGTCAAACGACAATCCAGCTGACGTGTTGTCACGAGGGTGTACGCCTAGCGAGCTAAAAGATAACAGTGCGCTGTGGTATGGTCCGTCATGACTGGTGAGTAAAACGTTTAAGTGTATAAAAATTAAAAATAAAAAAAAATAAAAACAACTAAAAACTAGGTATATAAAAACCCTTACAAAAAAAACGGAACATGTTGGAAAAATTCAGAGTGAGAAAAATACTGCACTAATCGTTGTATGCACCTCATAAAAAGACGTGTCGTTAGATATTAATATAGATATTCGTCGCTGACCAAATTACTACACGTTGTTTCGTATTTATTACGGTACAAAAATAATGCATTATCGAAACGGAACGATACCTCTCGAATAATCGGGCCACTGAATGCAAACGAGATCTCAGCGGAGACCAAAATTGTTATAAAACTTATACATCGAACACATCTCTCAATAGAAATTGAAGATTTAAAAAATAATCATAATGTGTCAGTAAAAAGCAAAATAAATAAGTTAAACCCATTTATAGACGGCAACGGATTTGTGCGCGTAGGTGGTAGGTTGGCAAACGGTGGATCAGTGCGTAAGGTTTCAAAGTGCAGCCAAAAAATGTGTCTCTTTTTATGGGTAATCTGCCCACGCCCCGAGCCGACCGTTTAAGTAGGTGCATTGAAAACTGTGGAGTGGATTACGCAGGTCTCTTCATGTTAAAATGCAGTAACAGACGAAACGCAGCGGTTCAAAAAACATCCATATACGTATTTGTATATTTTGCAACAAAGGCGGAGCATTGGTATGTGATTTGACTACGGATATGCATTTTTTCCTTTTTTTAAAAAAATTTATTTTACTATTTTAAACTTCACAATAAAATATTCTCTATTGTCTATTTCTTTTAAACTTAATTTCAATTTTTATTTTTTGCGAATTTTTAATGATTAAAAAACCTTGGTTTGACGTAGAAATACGTCTTTTCATAATTTTTTGTTCAACTTGATGACACTATTGAGAGGATGTCTACGCACTATTTGTTTGCTCTTTATGTCCCACACCAACAAAGCAAATGTATGTATAGCAGAACCAACCATTATTAAAGTAACAATAAATGGTTGGTTCTGATACATTATTTGCTTTGTTGTGCGTGGGATACTGAGAGCAAACAAACAGTGCTCTGACATCCTCTCCCGATCTTTTTATTCTATCCCACAAATAAAGGTTTTCAACCTATCTGCACTAGGTAGTTTTTCAGCTGATTGGTCTAGTGACCTTTGCGATTCAAGAACCTTTCCTACGTATTCGACATTGTTAACCTAACTATTCTACCTCAACACTTCCTATTCTCCCTCCCTACAAGTCTCACTCACTCTCCCTTCCCCCATCCCCCTTTTCACCCTCAGTCTTTCTCCCTCCCATTTCTCTCTTTCTCTCTCTCTCTATTCCCCCCTTTTTTCCATCTCACTACCCCTCACTCTCTCCCCACCCACTTTTTCTCACTCAGTCTTTCTCTCTTTCTCTCTCTCTATTCCCCCCTTTTTTCCATCTCACTACCTCTCTTTCTCTCTCTCACACACACAGTCTCTATAGTGCCTACAGGTCATCGTACCTGATAATCGGTGAAAATATTTAAATATTACAAAAAAAAAATTTAAAACAAAAAATAAAATAAATTTCATACCTGATCAATTTCATAATTTTTATCATAGTTTTATTGATAGCCGGAATAGCGTTATACCAGTAGTTACAATACAATTAAATTGAAAAGTTGGGGGCAATACAAACTCTGATCATTTAACAATATTAAATAAATCTACTGATAAATAAAAAGTACATACCACATGTTTTCTGCTATACAACTAAGTCTTTGAAACACTCACGTCAACACATTTCACACTGCATAATATGACATTGTATTCAAAATTAGCAAATTTTCACTGACGAATACCATCTCTGAAAAAAACGCAGCCTAAATAGTAAAATGTTCAACAATACATATGTATGAGCTATTTGTTATTAGAAATTACAGATATTATATAGCTAAAATAATCTCTTTAAGTTGTAGCTTTTATCTTACCTATACGTAGTTATTATATGTTAATTTGTGTCTTAACTATTTTATTCAATAACGTATAACTTTTATACCTTACGAAAGTCATATTTCTTCACTATAGGCACGGCAAGTTAATTATCTACTAGAACTCTGCTATTGGTTCATTTTTATTTTAATAATAGTATAATACACAGGGACTAGTTAACATTACTGATTAGCAAGTGTGTTTATTTTATTTCAATATTTTATAAATATCGTTTAAAGCAATTATTTTTATTATTAATTAATTTATAATATATTAATTCCTGAAATATTGTGTTAAGAAAATAAATAATTATTGCAATAAATTAGAGTTAGATAATATTTTATGTGAGTACCTATATGTAAAAACTAATTTAGTATGATAATAACTGCAAGCCTGGGCAGGTTAATGAACATTTTTAACTGAGTTAAGTTAAGTCGATATGAAACATTTCAAAAAGTTTTAAGTTAATAGTTCTCCTTATTTTATTTGTAATTCAATTAAGTTAAAATTGATTTGGAAACTTACAACTAACTTATTTTTTATACGTACATAAATAGCCAGTTTCCTCGTTTTAAAATAGTTATAAAAAGTAAATTTTGATGTAATACGTAGCATCTTTAAAAATAATAATTTTTACTATATTTACTATTTAATTTTTTTATAAACAAACTACGCAACTATAGGACTTGATTAAAAGTAACTCATTATTTAATAAATGTTTAGCAATAAAAATCAGTTAAGTTAAAAATGTTAAGATATTGAAAATTATATTAAAAAAACTAAAAATCTGGTATGTGGAGGTCGCTCTGCTGTACATTAGATTACAAGTGGGTGACGGTAATGGATGGCGTTAAGTTTGAATTCAACAATAAAAAATCATTGTATACGAAAAAAGATTCTGAGCGACGACGGTCTGTCAGTCTATAATATAACTTATTACTTATTAGTATATTCGATGATATTATTGTGATTAAAGTACCCACGAAAACAAAATAACATAAATCTTTAATTTAGTTCACATTTGAACATAAAAAATCTGTGATAATATTTTTTTGATTTTTTAACAACAGAATGACCTACTTGCTTGAAACTTTGTTTTTAATTTTCAACCCTAACCTACAAAAGTTAAATATTTCAAAAATTTTAAATTATAAAATTATTTGTACATTTTAAATGGTGTGAATTTTATTAAAATTAAAACTTTAAATGCTCATTGCAAACATCAAGCCTATTTATTTTAAATATTTTTTAACTAATATTGTAAATATCTATGAGGAGCATTTTATTGAATTTTCAAGCTTTTTTCCCCAACAAATACAATTCTATTAACAATTATAGAAAAAAAAACTAAATAAACTAAAAAAACTCAAAATTCAAATTGTTTGTAAACAGCTCCAAGCCTCCAAACGAATCGAACTAATTTGAAAATTGTATTAACTGAATTGAAAATATAAACAAATTTTGTGAATTTTAAATATGAGAAACGGAGTGAATGTTGTCAAAATGTCAACTTCAAATGCTTATAAAAATTTTAAATTTGACTTTCCGTCAGGTTAGGATTTTTTTTGATAAAGGTAGACAAACTTATAAGGAATCTTGTACTAAGTTTTAAAAACTTAGATATAAAACGAAACATTTTTATGAATTTCTAACTCAAAATATTTTGCACATTTTCGTGACTTTTACTTATATTATCAAAATTCAAAATTCAAAGGCTTATAAAAATGTGTTGTCAAAATTGTATGGTTTATAGAAAACGCCGTTATAAATATTCAGTAAAAATGTCATGTATATCTACGGTACCTATACTACGGTATATTTTTTTGGAGTTACATCAAGGACCAAAATCGATTTTGTCGAAAACCGGGTTTCCGTGAAAATTCACTTTTTTCCTTAATTTTTTGTTTGTTTTTCTTGCCGCTTTTGAAAACTATTGAGAATTTTTTACTTTTGAACCATCAAAGTACCGATACTATTCACATTTCTACCAGAAAAGATACTTGTTGAAAAAAATCTAAGCACTTTTACTCTCCCAAAATAACGTGATGAGAAACACAAAAAAAATAAAAAATAAATTGTAAAATCAATGCATTCATCGCTCCGCTCGGAATTTAAAAGAAGTTAAAAAGTTAAAATTGACATAACTTAAATTTTTCAACTCGTATACACCCAGGTTTAAATAACTACAACATTTTAGAATATTTGAACGCCTGTGTCTATTTATATATTATATGAAGATACCCATACTAATATAAAAGTAAATTTTTCATAATCACTCGTACGGGGTGATTACTGGTCAGGATAGTAAGTTTACCCCTCAGTGAACATTTTAGTTTTTTGGATACAACTATAATATAATGTAATATTAATATATTATAATAGAACAATGAAGTATATATAACACTAAATTAATATAGTGTCCTGTTACTGCTAATTTTGGATTAAAAAAAAAATTACAAGTTATAAATTAAAATTGTGTCTTATGAGTAATCACTAATAACGGGAATTTCTTAATTAAACCATATAATGAATGTTTATTTAAAGTACTTAAAAATAGGTTATAATTATAAAATTACCCTACTATCAGGGAGCAGAAGAACGACAACGACGAGCGGCGTTTGTATATTATTTGATCTCTCGTATTTTGCGCATTTGCTCTCAGAAATAAAATATGCATCTACACAGGGGCAGCATATTTTTCATGAAATTAAATTTTTATTTGAAGTATAAAAAACAAATTTAAGCCCAAAAAAAATATGAAACTAAAATTAATTACTTTAAACATCGACGCTTTCGGGCTTCGGTGAAATTCCTGATATTGCATGTGCATTGCGGAATAAATCAGATATACGACTGCACTAAGTCAGAAAATATTGAGATTTGAAAAAAAACCGTACGGGTCGCTTCATGTTCCTTGTTCATGTCTGCAGCTTTGCTAACTGAAATTTTAGATCGATTGCATCTTTGCGACTACTTTGACAATCGCCACAGATTGCATTATAATTTATACTACGTCAATATGATAAAACCATAGATAGATTATATATTACAAATTTTTAAATCAATGAGGTCCGTGTTTGAGATTTGATCATTAAGATAATGAAATAAAATATAACAATAACCAAATTAGTTTATAGTTTTAAAATTTATAAATTACAACAATATATAAAGTACCTATTATTTTAATTTTTAATTTAATAATTGATAAAGGTGGTGTTTAAATATTCGAAGCACAAGCATTTTTTTTTTTTATGAGTTAGTAAATAAAAATCTTTTTGTAAATAAATGTGATTACTACTTTTTAGATTTAACATAAAGGTATTCAGTGCCTAATACATCACATTCACCATATACCGACTAACCAACTACAATTTGTAAACTTCCAAGTTAAATCTTTTCTCTGAATACTGTCGAGTACGAAATTAATAATTAATATCATATGTATATTCATGTTGAGTGCATTGGTTAGGTATATTTTAAGCTATTCGAGAATATTTAAATTTTAAAATTTCCTTATTTAATTTCCAACGGATATTCAATAATCAGTAGAGCGACTTTCCCAGCTTTATAAAATAATTTGATGTTTGATGTAGGACGGTGTCACTTTAATTTGCTTTTCGACTACAAGCAGACGGCATAGTAATATTCATATAGTACTTAACATTTATATAATCTAAAAATAAAAATTGTTGAATTTTGCGGGACATAAAGACTCCCGTGTACTATACTACTGTAATATGACTAGTATGTACAACACTATTTATATCTATTTAATTTTATAAATATGTTATTATATTCTACGACCTGGATGTGCCGTCATCGTTTGTGATACCTACCGTATTTTTTTGTGTTGCGCGCTCTGGAATAAAAAATATGCCCCTACTTCACCCGGTTAGCAAATCAAATTTTAATTTTGAGACTAAAAAGTAAAATATTTAAGCCCCAAAAGAATAAGTAATCAAACTTACGTATACATCGACTCTTCGGGTAATATATAGCTGCAAGGCGCCATATCTTGAATGCATCAGACGCCATATCGAGGAACTTCTTCCTACATCTAAATCAGAATTGAAAAAAATCGAGATTTTTTATAAAAATTACTTGAGTAGAATGAAATATGTGAGTAAATGTTTATTGTTGCCATACACATTTCTCAATGAAACTATTAGAATTGCGAATCGTCTCCGGTGAGACAGTGACGACGATCGGCTTTTGCCATAGATGATAGGTATTACAATATAATATGTTGTCATCAGGTTTCGAGTTTTTGACTTCTTTGGATCACACGATACATTTTTTATTTCAAATTCTAAACAGAATATTATATGGAGTGTTTAAATCTATACAATGCAGAACACTCTTTACATTTTTAGATACACTTCTGTTGCGAATCAATTTTTACGTCCGGCGATAACAATATTGTTTTTAGTCTTAACGGTTTAACTATAACTTAACATAAAACTCTAGAAGTGTCGAGACTTGAAAACAATTCAAAATTAGGCTTTGAAATTTACTGAAGTAATAAAAAAAATGGATAGATATTTAATCGTGCCTATTTTATTCTCTTTGGGCTCGGCATTAATATGTTATTAAACAATATTATTCTATAATATTGTGCAGTCACCGATGTATTAGCTACAAAATTGTGTGGTCATATTATACTACTACACTACCTATAGTGTAATATTATAATATGTATAGGTACCTAACTAAGGCTCTCACATAAAGGTAAGTGACGGGGGGAAAAAATGTATCGCTTCCCTCGCACCTACCTATATTTATTGTTTTATATTTTAAAAACTTACCCTACAACTGAAGTACTACAAGTATAGTTTATACTTTGCAGAGGTCGCTGTGGGTATTTCTTAAAATAGGTAGTATTTAAAAAAAAAAATCATGAATATTTTAGGTTTGTTAGTTAGGTACACATGAATTTACTAGACCAATTTGAATTAGTTAATGCCAAAAAAGTTGTTAAATTAAGTACCTAGATAGTAAGTCACGTGTGACATTCCACATCGTACTATGCTGATATAGTAACACATGATCCAAGTGATATGCATTTCCAATAACATTAAGATGTAACTATTAATGCTGAATACGGTTTAATGCTTTTCCTTATATGTTCAACAACAATTATTCATAATATTTTTTGTTTTAAAGGCAGTTTCCAAAACGTACATAAATTAATATCAGTTGTAAATTTTTAAAACTTATAAGTTGGATTCGGGACTTCTTGCATTTGCATGTTTTTTTGTAGTGGTCGTAGTCTATTCTAAGTGAGTTATAAATGTGTAATATGAAATGACGAAATTAAATACTAAGTTTGAATTTGCATATTTTTGTATATTTCGTCATATTTTAAGAAAAGAGCATATTTGAGTAATTTTTAACATATTTGGGCATATTTCACATTTTTATATTTTTATAAACGTAAAATTGTCGGGAAAAATCATAATTGGATGGTCTTAGTCTGTCGTATCTAACACGTACGTCCGTTTACGATGATAGTCTTCGCTAAATAATCAACCTTTTTATCGATAATTGTAAAGTTGTGGTAAAACCTAATGAATCCTAGGTTGATACAGATGGAGATGAGTAACCCGTGTAAAAATTATTTTTATTATATTAATCACGTACTTGATTTTTAAATTATTATTTTTATAATTATAATTTATAATATATCTTACGTTTTTTAAAAACAAAATAAAAAATTAGGTGCATATTTTAAAGCATATTTTTACGATTTTGACAGCATATTTCAATAATTTTAAGTGCAAGAAGTCCCGAACCCTACTTATAAGCCATATAACAGTTAAAAATTGCATTTACTTGTTAAAATCAGTATACATTTTATGTTTAAGGTAGTAGGCATTAGTTACACGATATAAACACATAAATAATGGATAAATTATTAAAAAATTTGTATGTTCAGCATACATTTATTAACACATTTACTATATTTTGTCTAGGATTTTGTGTGCTCGATGTTTACAAGACAAAAATGTATGACTATCACTATAACGTGACGCAGAGACATTATATGGAGACAAGATTAGTCTTATGTATACTGATCAGTGTTGTAAAAAATACTTTTAAAAAGTATTTGAGTAATTACTCAAATACTTATAAAATAAAGTATTTAAAATACCACAGAAATACTATCAATAGTAAAGTATTTAAAAGAATTTTCAAATACAAAACAAAATAATCAATTTAATTCTGAATCATTCATAATATATTATATTAATCGAACGTTTGAGTGTTGCATTTTAAGAACATTATTTGTTCAAAATGTTAATCCGTCATATTTGTTCTTTTTTTGTAGTGTTGCATCAACCCTAAACACTCTCTCTACTGACTCTCTTTTCTAATTCTAATTTGTTTTTGTATATATTTTGAGAATGAATAATATATAATTATTTTATACATAACAACAATTATTTATAAGTGTTTTTTTTTTTATGCATAACCTAACCTTACTTATATTACAACAAATAACAGATGTTATCATAATTATAAGTTTGCACAACTCTCCTTTAAAATGAAATGCATAGGCTCAAACAAATTATAGCTTTTAATTAAGAAGGGCCGGGCCACACATAGCGGTCGAGCCGCAACAAGGTTTATAGATTATCTATGATCTATAAACATTGGATGCCATCCACTATTTCTAAAATAATTTGTAAATACTATGTATATATTATAACGAAATATGTTTAACTTAAACCATTAACACACAAACGTTCAGAATGCCTATAGACAATTTTCAAATCTTGGCGGTCAAGGATATGACCGGTGTAACTGTAAACAGCAATGCAAGACAAATTAATGTAAGAGTAGGGCTGCAGGTAAACTATGTACTTCTAAATATCATGATAGCTTAAGTTGCAAAAAGAAAATTAAAAAAAATAGTTAATATTCATAAAATAAATTATTGTAAATTATTAAGATAACAAAAATTGTTTTATACCATTGTAATTGCCCACTGTGCTCTGGTCATTCTGGGCAAAGTGTATAATTGTCCATATTGTCCATTGACATTTGGCATTTTATACATTGTCCGGGCATTATTGTACTACAACGTCCATTTAGTCACTTTGACCGTAACATATACATAATATAATATATATTATATTTATAGGAATATATTTTAATATAATAACATTGTGTAATAACAAAAAATAATAAGTGCTTGTAAATTTACAACACATACACTTTTACATTTTATTTAAATACTAATTATAGATATAGTACCCACCCAAGTAAGACTTTTACTGCCCGAAACCTTTATGACAGAAATACCCAAAAAAAACGTCATATGTAGAAATTTGAACCGTCTAAGTATCACGGTTCATGAGATACAGCCTGGTGACGGACGGACAGCGAAGTCTTAGTAATAGTGTCCCGTTTCACAATTTGGGTACGGAACCCTAAAAATGTTTGCTTAAACTGTGTTAAATGAAAATGAAAACAGTTTTATAATATATATTAAATTGAAATAAGATTATGAAAATGTGTAGAGATTCTCAAAAATTATTTTTGCCCCTACGTGAATAGAGTCCAAGTTACGCCTATGCCAGTGAGGGACTTGGATCCGCTTTTACCTAAGGCACGTTGTAATACACAGAATAAGAGCAAGCGTAAATAATCCACGATTGCACCTTCTACTGCATGTGCGATATTATATTATAATCTAACGTCGGACGGATCACTATATTAATATAATAAATACATAATAACACAGTCATCCAATCGCGGTCAGCAAAGAGCGTGTAGTGTGTCCCTCAAAAATATGGTAACAAAAACGCGCGGTTCGTCGCAGAAGCAAGGAATGCCTCGTAGTAATATAATAATTTGTTTATCGTTTATGTAACCACTAACCAATATTTAAAGAATTGAATGTAATATGTTGTATGTAACAATATGTATCGTGATCCGCGGGCAGATATTTGGCTGACACCCTCGAATGAAACAAAACGCCCGGGATACATAAGAAGAATATATTGTATGACATTCAACAATTCAGGCAATGGTCGGATTGGCAAGCTGCCGAGGAAATCTCGGTGGGCCACTCAATACCGCCCAGTTATGAGTGTTAATTGGTAACTTTTTCTTTTTATGATAATGAGAAATGAGTACAAACATGAGTATAGAAATATGTAATTTAATGAAACTCAGTGGGCCGATACCATGACTATCCTGTATTCCTGTTACACCGTGACCGATTCGACAAAGGACGAAAACGCAACACGACAGTAGTATACCACTAAACCATGGTATACAGGATGCGTGGACGGAAAATGGCGGATTATTATTTACTTGTCATTGTATAACAACGGCGTGCAAGAATACAGCCATACGGAACTCAAACAAACGTGACATACCACAGACAAGCTGATAAAATGTATAAATTCGACGGGAGCACTACAGTGACGCTCAAGGCGGAATGTGCCACAACAAAATACGAGAATGCATATTGAAATTAAGATGACACTTACGGCTAAGGCGGACATGCAACAAAAACGGACATAAACCGTCAGTGTAACTAATAAAATAATACTTGATGCTGTAAAAAAACGCCTGTCGCGACATAGCGACATGGCTGGCACTTGGACGCACACTTGGTCAAGGCAGAAGACGGAACATGACATGTCAATATATTAATATTATATAGATGTCGTTGATAATGACATCTTGGTCAGGTGCAGTAACGGCGGGTTCGTTTTTGTTCAAATCCGCGATGACGGATGTATCACCAGCTGAAGTCATATGCACCGCAATGCTTGCGGTGAAATCACGACTTTCCGACTTGATTTTTGTCGGGCCTGCATATTTCAGCTTATTGAAAACTATTGATGCATCCAGTTGGCGGAGGACAGTGACCGGATCTAGAATTCGGACGAAATATTATTGTGAATCCATTGCGATATTCTTTATGGGCATGTATGTTAATGTATTATTAGAGCATTATGGTTTAAAATGTAGAATGGAATATTACATTATTCCGCAGTGTTCGTTATAACAATAATACTAAAATAATATAATTGAAAGTAGAAGGATTGTATTTTGATCACCCAAATTGGGTTTATCTTCTTATGTGAACGATGATCTATGCATTGATGCAAAAAAAAATTGAAATTTTTAATATTTTTTTCACTTTTGAATTGCGGGACATTAATATTTATATTAGCACTGTACTATCCATTGAGGGTTGGGACACACTTTAAGCCTGAATCATTCGACCCAACACACCACCAAGTTAGTGGCACAAACACGTTCTTTTGTTGTGCGGTATTTACGCTTGATGGCTTGTGCTTAAGGTCAGTGGGCGATGGTTTAGGGGTACTCGACGATGTACTAAGTTGTTTTCAAACTTGAGTGATATTATTTTTGATTTTACAATAGTATTATTATTATTACGAACCATAATATTAGGTTCATTCATTAATTGTCAAATGAATTATTGTATTTGTAATTGTATTAAAAAAAAAAAAAAAATGTAAGCCACTTACGTCACGACTTGGGCTACGGTATAACACCTGCAGCAAATGACTAATCTTTATACTTCTTTGTGGGTCTTAGTTTTCGATTCTCCAGGTATTTTGTGTGAGATGGAGGAAGAGATGTTCGAACACGGAACTGTTATTCCTTAAATAGCCCGGTGGGCGTTGATGTTTCAACGAGAGATCCTGTTCCTCCTCGCAAAATCCTGATTCCTGGTGCGAATCATTAAGTTCACCGGTGGTGTGCCGCCAACCCGGTTGTCCAATTGTCTTTTACCTTAACCGAACACTGAGTCCTGTTCGTTAACCACCAGTGAAAACCTCGTGTAATCACAAGACTCGTGTTTATGTAGTTGCTGTGATCAGTGGGCATTAACTAATATGGATAATATAATAAAAATTAACCAATATACATTTACTCCCAAGCGAGTAGTCGAGTTTTTGTTTATCTTCTTAGTGGTTGAGCGAAACTTGAGCGTGAAATGGAATAAGCAGCGCACTCTAACGATGAACTATAGAAACATTTTATTTCGCCCTGATGGCTTAGTAAAATCACTACATCGCAGCGCTACACGATTTAATTTTCACAAATCGTATTTTATAGGTACTCCTTACTGTCGATCTAGGATTACATGATGAGTGATGACTGTCATGCGGTGGCTAACGTCCTCAAGAATATTTATTATTTGTACGCCCAGTTCATTTTTCAGTGCCATTATGAATTTGTATATATATTATTGAATTTGAAAAAAATATTAAAATTATGTTTTATACATCAAAAAGTTGCAATTATTTCCTCGAAGGCTATGATAATTTGAAAATGAAAGAACCCATTTATCTATTTAAATAAATAATCATTACTTTCAACTTTTAACACTTATATAAGAGGGAATCGTCGTACCCACATATTAAGTTGTCTGGCCGTCTGGGTCATAGCAAACTGAGTTCACTAGTTTCAATAATGTGCTGTTAGTTTTGATATCAAAGTGATTTGATCTATTATCGAAGTTTTAGGTAAGAACATATTATCTGTGTTCTCTCTTTGGTTTTTACGATACTTTAATTTTTAAGTGAATTATGAGCATTTTCAAATATGAATAATTTACATACCAACCCATAACGCACTTAAAAATTAAAGTATCGTAAAAACCAAAAAGGGAACACAGGTAATGTTCTTACCTAAAATTTTGATTATAGGTCAATTAACTTTTATATCAAGACTAACAGAACACTATTGAAACTAGCGAACGAAAATCTTATATGCCGTACGAGTGTAGGTTAGGTTACGTAACAAATATTATAGGTACTACCACCTGTTTTGTATTGACTTACAATATTATTATTTTTATAGTTGTGTAATTTTTGTATAAGAGCTGTTTCACACGAGACACTTTGTGGCCAGCGACTAGTGTCTGAAAAGAATCGGGCGATTTAAAATATATTGATATTTAGAGCTGTTTCACACGAGACACTTTGTGGCCAGCGACTAGTGTCTGAAAAGAATCGGGCGATTTAAAATATATTGATATTTATAGAAGCGTTCACACGAGACACAGATAAGGAATCAGTGTCCCGCAGGCGTTTCGAAGTGTCTCTTCCCCTCTAGTAGCCGGACACTGTGTTTGTGTCTGAGCCACCGATAATCTACACATTGTTATGAATATGTTCAGACGAGACACACGAGACCGCCAATTTATACCGATTTTAAACAATAATTAATAAATAATTTATTGAGGCAGTAATTATTTTATTACATATTTTGAAATTGATCAATAATTATGATCCTTGATACGGACAAATTCATAGTTGAGAATGAAAAACGGAAAGAGTTGTGGGATATTGCAAGCACTAATTATGCTAATAAGATCATAAAACGAAATTCATGGATAGACGTGTGCCGAATATTTTGCGAGAAATATGACGAAATGCCAACAATTGAACAAAATGAAATGAGTAAGTTACTTATTACATAATATAAAACAACAAATTTATGTATTAAGAAGTATTAGTATATTATTAAACATTATAATATTACAAAAATATTATATACCTATAATAATATACATTTATATGAAAAAAAAGGTATTTAGGTATATTTTTATATATAAATATTTTTTTTTTTTCATCATAGTATATTATTAGGTATTATTTATTATTATTAGTATTTAAGTATTACAGAAACTACATACATAAAATTAAAGTACGTCATAGTTAATTTCAATTGAAACTATATATATGAATTATTTTTAAATACTATCTAATTGCCATGGTACTTGTCCTACATCCATAAAATAATCAGCAAAATGGTCACGAATACTAGTTGGTGTTTTTCCAGCTGTGTTATCTAATATTTCATTCATACTTGTGAATCCTTGGTATGATAATGTATCTTCGAATGTTAATGTATTTTCATCTCGTATACGAACAAAATTATGAAGTATCACGCAAGCTTTAATTATGTCTTCAGCAAAGTCTTCTGATACGTTTAAAGGCCTGTGAAATATTCTCCATTTGTTGGAGAGAATTCCAAACGAACATTCAATTAAGCGACGTGCCCGAGACAAGCGGTAATTAAATACCCTTTTCTTTATTGTTAAATTTTTCCCTGCATATGGGCGCATAATATGTTGAGATAATCCAAAAGCCTCATCCCCAACAATGACATATGGCAGCTTTGGTCCACTAGTACCTGGTAGTATAGAATTATCTGGTATATTCAATTCATTTTTTATCAGCTTTTTAAAAAAATTGGAATTTTTAAATATGGAAGAATCACTGTTTTTTCCATAATCACCGATATCAACTGCTGTAAAGCAATAATTGGAATCACAGACAGCTAATAATACCATTGAAAAAAAATGCTTATAGTTGTAGTATTGGGATCCACTATGAGCTGGTTTAACAATTCGGATGTGTTTCCCGTCAATTGCGCCAAGACAATTCGGAAAATTAGTCACATTCATAAAGTGTTCAGAAATGTCTAACCATTTGTCATTGGTTGGTTCAGCCATATATATGTCTTTGAGATTATTCCAAATTGCTTCACACGCTTCCTGAATTATTCCACTTAAAGTTGAAATTCCAATTCTATAATTGTAGTGTAATTCAGTAAGTGTACATCCGGTGGCAAGATATCTAATAAGAAAAAATATAGTATGAAATTATACAATAATCATTAAAAAAATAATAATTATATTTAATAGCTACTTGAGAACTTATATATAGTATTTAAATCATAGTGTAAATTTAAACAAATGGTAAAAATGTAAAGCTTCTTCAACTGTTACTTTTTTAATAATAACAAAAATCAAAATTCGTTTGATAGTAAATCGTTATTTAACGGAATATCATGCAAATTTAAAATTCAAATGTTCATACATTTTTTTTCTAAATTGAAGCTCAAGTTTTTTTTATAGTTAATTGAAAAACAACTTATGAATAACTTTGTGTTGAAGTTTTTTACCTTATGTACAAAAACCAAAAATTTAATGAATTATCAATTATAAAATTGTTTGTGAATTAACGATTTTGAAATATTTCGTTAAAATTTTAACTTAAGCTCTTAGAAAAAAAAATTTAACCAACATAAAAAACACTCGTCATTGTAAAATCTAAAATTTTACTATTAACCATAAATATTAGATTTATTATTATTTTGTTAATTACAGTAAAGGAAGTACAAAGAAAATGGAAAAGTCTTAGGAATTGTTTTGCACGCGAGCAATCTCGAAGAAAAAATATTAAGTCTGGCTCAGGTCAATCATCTTGGAAAACGTACGTATTTTATAATCAGTTATCATTTCTTGGATCAAGTGCAACAAATAGACCAACTACATCTAATGTCACTCCTACACATGATGATGATGATGATGATGATGATAATGATGAATTGGGCACAGAACAAAATACTCAAGATAGTGAACATTTTTTTGAGTCGACAGAAGAATCTCAAACTCGCAGAAATCAGAGACAAAAAAAAAAATCAAAATCAAACCATAATGAATCTGAAGAAAATTTGTTTGGAACTATAGCCAGAAGTTTAGAATTTAGAAACCAAATGGAAAAAGAAGCAATGGAGGATCAAGATCGACTATTTTTGTTATCTTTAGTGGGTGATTTAAAAAAAGTCCCCCCTCATTTGAAAATGCAAGTGAAATCAAATATAATAAATGTTATCAGTCATAGCCTCGCACTCCAACCACAAAGAATTGATTTTGATCCACGTTGTCAGTTAAATCCTCCAAATAGTTATCAAACATTACCTTTTACTCAACACCCATTTGGACTCCAACAAGCTGCTACATCTCAACAACCACTTTCAACATTTACACAAGCCTTTCCGAATCACTATACTAAACGTATGTCTGATGTTCAATACAATAATCAAAATATTAACTACGCAATGGATACTTCATCTACATCTACCAACAGTAATAATTCCTCGTTAGACGTAGAAAGTAGTCCACCAATTAATTCAAACTTGGTTAGTTACATAAATGATTATACATCCTCAGACAACTAACAAGTGCGTAATAAGTATTTTTGATCAGTTTAAACGAGTTGTTTTAAATCTACGTTTTATTTTAAATATTATTACTTAGTAAGTGATGTAAAAGTATACACACATTTTTTTATAAGAACGGTTAAAATACTATTTTTTATTTTATAATCTCATGTTGTTTAAAATTATAATTAGTTTTATTTATTTTCATGAGCTCATGTATTAATTAGATAAAAACTAAAATTAATAAAGTATTTGATAAAAATAAAATTGTTGAAAATGTCCTTACCTCAATGTGACAGCTAATCTTTCTTTCGTAGAAATTGGCCTTCTCATATTTGTTGTTTCCTTTTTAACACTCCTTTTAATTAAATCATGCAATTCAAAAAAGGACTTGGAGGACATGCGAAAATAATTGAAAAATTTTTGTTCACTTTTAAGTAAATCAGTAAACAAGCATGTAAAATGTCCTTTTTCATTTCTGGATTGAACAATAGGATGTACCCAATAAATCCTTTCAGTCCTTTTAGCTGGTTTATTTTTTTTTTTAATAAGAGAATACAACAGTATTGCCTCCTCCACCTTCATGATTACGACTAGTCGGGAGTACGATTAATATGCACGTACAATACATAATTAACAGACACTAGTGTACGGCAAGTGTCTCGTGTGAATCAATGAGACACTTTTGTAAACAGTAGCACGATTCTTGTGGTCGGCCACAAAGTGTCTCGTGTGAAAAAGCTCTAAATGTAGTCTAACTTAACTACCTTAGAGTCTAAGACTGATATTTTTTAGCTGTAGGTTCTATATTATATCATTAACTACCTATAATGACTTGATATAAAACAATTTATAACTATAAATTATAACTTATAACACAATGTATTATTATGTATAGGTATATACATAGGTATACAATACATATACAATAGGTTTTTTATTATGTATATGCGTTCATATTTATAATTACATTTTTTTCGGTGGATTTTCTTTCCTTGCGGTGTGTTTATTTTTTTGGTCTTTTTTCCGGGGGTTTTTTTTTTTGGGATTCCTATAGAACTGCTTACTGATCGGTAGTCAACTTCTATAAAATGACTTAATGGCGTAGTGGCAACATATTTTCTGGATTAGTCCCGAATGCACTTTCCTTGATATTTTAAATTGTACATGTCACCAAATACCTACATTTAATTGCTCTCGAGTAGTAGTATTAGTCATTAGAATTCATGACATTTTTCGAGTAGGTATAGTTTACTGTTCTACATTATGTTTGTACTTTGTGTCCTACATATATTATTTAAACACGAATATGATTCTCCGTTCAATATCGGACATAAATACATAATAGTAACAGGTACGAACAATAACAATAGTTACGATAACGCATAGTAAGAATAACAATGACTATAAAAACGTAGGTCACAACATATCACACTTTACCTGTACAAGTAGGTACTAAATAGATAAGTCAAAAAGTCGCATATACTACACCAGAGATGGCGAACCTATGACACGCGTGTCACTCCGTGACACGCGTAGTATACACTATTTTAGTAACACACACGAATGTGTAAAAGTTTGATAATATTAAAGTTTTTGAAAAAAAAATTCAAGGGTTATCGAATTAGTTGACACGCATTGAAAACAAAATCCAACCAAAATTTTTATTTGACACGCTGGTACAACAAGATACGCCATCCCTGTACTACACGAAAGCCAACTCATGTGTGATCTATAATATTTGGAAATCCATAGACCTAGGGATAATAATATATAAATTAATGTTCCTAGTTAGACTCGAAAACTACTGGACCATTTTCAAAAGTTTATCAATAGATTCCTTGAGACTAGATGAGTATATTTATGGATTATTCGTTCAACCCCCCCCCCCCCCCATGGATTGCTTTAGGGAGACTCAAGCATAAATTTAATCTTGGATCCCAAAAATCAAATATTTTTTTGTTTATTTAAATGTTTGCTATTATTTACAGATTATAATACTATTATAATAAAATGAATAGGTAGAAATAATATGGCATAAGTATAAACTTTTTTTTTTAATATATTTAAAAAAAAAAATAAATAACAAAATCAAATGTTTACTTACACACTAATTACAATGATGACTTTTATGATTTGATTTCTTAATTCTAAAAAATATTTTTGATATAAACACATGAAGACGAATACCAATCTTAACGATATTGGATTTACTATTTACGCCGCCTCTAATGGATTCATTATAATGAATCTGTCTCCAGTTTTTTGTGTTAACGTCAAAAATATGTCTAGAATAAGTAATTGAAAATTCGTACAATTAGTCATTGTAATTGTGTTTGAATTATTATCTTTCAACTTAATAAAAACGGAAAACGGTAAAAAAATAGATACATTTTAATCAGGCCAAAGTCGGGTTATACCTACAGCTATAGCTAGTTTAAGTTACCTATATAGGTGTTATAAGTTATAACCTGGTTAACTTAAGTTAAATTATAACTATAAAAATATTATAATGTAGGTATATATAAATAAATGTTTAATACATATAATACCTATATGTATAAGGTCGTACGATTTACAGTTAAATAATATCCGACATACACGCAAACATGTCACACAGTGATGTATTTAAGGTGAGGGAAAGCCCTCTCTGATTTTTTTTTTAAATTGAAATCCAAAGTAATATATCTTGAAACATGGGTAATATTTTAATACAGAAAAAACACGATATATAGTACTTACTACTTGGGGAGAGAACCTAAAAATGTTTTGACAACGAGTGACGTCAATAATACGGCCAGTAAGCGGAGAAGAACGTTTGCACACGTTGCACGTTGTTCCAAAATCCAAATCGTTTGGGTACAAATAGACATAACGTTTCACTTTTGGGCATAAAATATAATCAAAGCCGTAGTAATAGGTTTATCAGCGCTCCTAGAACTTCTAGGATCATCTATAGGATCCAGCTGGTCGCTGGTCATACTTACACCTTTGACATTTTTTTCACACCCCTCCTTCACAGACACACACACATATATACAAGATGTATACATAAATTGTGCACAAATTATTTTATTTTCATTAATAATAATATATAAATATAATACCTAAAGCTCTAAACATAGTTCGTCTTCAAGTTTACAACGATTCACTTACTTAAAACAATATTATAACTTATAAGTTATAAGTACCTATATAATTATATAAATATATACTACAAGCTGTAAATTGTTTATTAGAATCAATAATAATAATAACTCAACCTTTAGATATTTGACTTATTTGTCTATAATACAATATAATATAATGACGTAGGGACTTCGTGTATTAGCATAGTGTTAGACCGCAATGACGTCATTCAGAATACGTTTCAATAGAATCAGTTGTATTTGAGTATCTACTATCTAATGCAGTGACGCACGCCACATCGCCCATCGGTAATCAGTGGCAACTGGCAACGGCAATATTAGGCAAATCGTATTTCGTATTTATTCTTCAATAATTTTGAATATTGAATAGTGAATAATTTCCAATATATACTGAATAGGTTGACGACTCACGTTACTTATATGTTGTTTATTTTTTGTGTTGACCTACTTATGAATGGAAAGAAAACAAACATGCAATAAATACAATTGTACATTTATTGATAGATTGATTTCTCACTTTCCAAGTCAAATCTGTCTAAATACCTACATATATGTATTACGCGATAGGTACCTATACCATTATAAATATAAAATTACAATGCCCAAACCTATGTATCCCAGTTTACCGCTACGTAAAAGTTGTATCAATCAAATATTAAATATTTAAATAAAAGCTCTGATTCACATAATTCTGGGACCGGGGCCAAACAATTTTAGGGCCTCATAAACATAGACAAAATATCGATGCCCCACAAATAAATATATTTCAGAGATAAAAAAGATTTTGATATTATAACATTATTTAATAATATACCAACTTCAATACTTAAATTTGTAAAACACAACAGACATAAAAACGTAAACGTTCCCCACCATTATAACGTTTTCGTGACGCCCAGACAGAGTCAACTGTCGTGTTTACGAGTATATAACTTCAATATAACTTCAACTGACGACTGTACAACATTTCGTAGAAAAACAACGTAAACACAATTTGTTTGGCTAATGAGTAATAACTACCTATATGTTTTTATTATCTAACAGTTTAAATCCTATGTCCTTACCATGATCATCCTGCTCAAAATAGACGATAGCATATTAATAACATATCATCCACTATCCATATATTATTATAGGAAACGTACTACCCGTCAGTGGCCCACTATTGTTTGATATCTATTGTGGACCAGCCCTCCCCTTAATCCAGGCTTGTTTGAATTATAAATGGGTTGACTGGTTGAGAGATATCTTATACTACATTTGATCATTTGATCGACTTGATGTATCAACAAATTAAACAGGTATCTGCTGCGCCATGATAAAGTAAACAAATACTAAACATGTACTTATAATGAATTATAACTTATGCTTCTCTCTAGTGTTTTTGATAACTTCTCCTTCCAGCCTACCTATTATCAATAAACTTGCACTACAAACTCATAATCATATCCATATGACTAGTGTGATAGTAATTTGAATAACTTGTATTGTAAATGCTAAGTTTACTTTAGTATTAGGGTAATTTTTAACTGACATCATACTAGTATTTATAAACAATGATGTTATAAGTTACAGCTTACAGTTTTCAAAATACAATCTACAATGTTCTCAATGTTAATATTAAATTTAATAGGTATTTAGTTACTTACAACCACGGACTAGGATATAATAAAGATATATCTTAGTCCGTGCTTACAACACACAATATAGAATGGGCAATTTATGACTTGTGTAATCACCACAGACTAAAATATCTTAGAGGTAACTGCATAATGAGTATCACAAGGTATAAACATTGTTTTTATTTATACAAATTTAAAGATAGATGATTATTAGAGTACCGTATAAATTATAATAATTTAATACACAACTATTAAAGACAAAAAACATTTAATTTTATTATCACTTCAATATAACACTACACTTTTTTACATGATGTTAATAATGGTTTTAAGTGTTTGAAATATTTAATTAAAAAATATAGATTGACTAGCCAAACCACAAGCATAGAATGATTGTGAATAATGTCTATTTAAAAATTGTCTAATTTGATTTAACAAAACACTATTAAATAGTACAAAAACATTCAAATCTTAAAATTTAGTATGCTTTCTCAATTCCAAATACATGATTAATAATTAAAAATAATTTAATTTAGTAGAACGTTTTAATATGTATAGAATTAAAATTAAATAATAATAAAATAATAACAAAACATTAGGGCGTGAGGTACGCATTTAATTTATGTATCACAATAAAAATGGAAGGAACATAATGGGATTTAGCGAATATTTGGCAAAATAAATAGACTCAAAGTAAAACAAAAAAAAAAATGAGAAGTAATATTGAAAAATGGAAAGATAAGTTGAAAGAAGACATTACATAAATAAATACAACGAACAATTTATTCGGCTTTTGAAAGGCCATTTTCAGTCAACAAGTTGTCACACTCTTTATAAAGAGACTGGAGTGGTACATGTAATAATTCAACCAATTCTGGAAAACGTGGCTCTGCAAAGTTCAAATTAAATATAACTGACACAATAGTTAAAATGTTTTTAGATAATTAAAATATTAAATATAAATGTAATCAATATTTTTTCTGTATTAAACTCACCATTTTCTGGATTAATAATTCCATGTCTGATCAAAAAATCAATAATTACAGGGCAACTAGTAGTCTTGAAGTCTGGAGATAAAATTCTGTTCACAGTTTCCTAAATGATTACTTTTCATAAGAGCGGAATAATAACACAATAGATAAAAAAAAATATGTACAAAATAAATACTAACACTAGCAGTCACCAATTCAAATTTTTCTACTTCATTATCTTGATTACGAGGCACAAAATCTGGAGGTAATTCTAAGTCAAATACAAACTCTGTGTCAGGGAACAATCCTCGTTCACTTTCATAAAAAAAACTGAAACATAAAAAGTATATTTATATTTAACAGAAAATTAATTTACATTAAAAAAATAGCTTACGACACAGTCCCAGCTGATTGCAAATTTTTCATAAGGTCTGCAGTCAATGATGCTTCTTCTTCTCCTTCTTTATGAGCAGTGTGTATAACACTGTTTCCAACCGATAAACCTCCAGCAACCATGTTATCCCATTTCCCAGGCCATGTCTGTTTAGTCAATGATCTCTGTTGTAGCCAAATGCATAATCCTTTTTGTGGATGGTTCACATAACCATTTATGTCGACACCATAATTACAAATCCCAAATAGACCTACAAATAAAATAGCAAATACAATTAGGTATTCAGATAAAAATTGTTTATTGTCTGGAACATTTACAAGTAGCAGACCGATCCATTTTTAGCAACGGTTGATCAGCAAACTTTGTCCGAACTTCATAACACTAAATTGAAACATATTTCATTAGTTACTTTTATAGTTTTACAATATATCTTTTATAAGAAATAATGAAAATACAAGGAAATACAAATTTGAAGGTTGTTAAAATCATGCAAGTAAACACTAAATAAAACAAAAACTGTTATATTGATAAAAGAAGCATGTATGTGTTAATACCTCATCCCTCCACCCTTTCAGCGTTAAAAACAACTTTTTTTCTTTCATTTCTTTAAGTACAGACTCGATGTTTGCAGAACGTTCATCGTAATCCCTGAAAGCTGGGTTCAGCGTGACACTATTGGGGTTGACGATAAACACATTCGGATAGCGGCTTAATTCTATTGTGACGGTAGCCTGGACCAACCCGACTTGAATGCCGTCTACGATGAATGCGCGGCATTCTTTTTTCTGTAATCCTGTGTGTTGACAGAGGACGATTGTTAGTGGGTACGGTTTATAAAAAAGTAAATCACTTAGTGGGTATGGTTATAGGTAAACAAACTACGATAGGACACAATACAATACTACACATATATCATTATAATAGAACAATCACTAGCACAGGGTTTAAGGAGACACACGACGTACCGTTCAAGTAAAAGCTGTTGAACTTGTGCGCTAGTTTTAAAAACTTGGACATTGTACGGTGGTGATGTGCATGTGCGGCAGAATCGTTCATCACCGAATGAGATACACGCATACACGGTTGTGGTATCACCGCCGCCTCCGCCGGTTCAATACGTCATCATTTGACGACGGTAATGACGCAACGGATCGTCCGTGAACCCGATTGAAGCGATGGCAATATTATTATGGTGAAATATCGAAATAACGTCCGACGGGAGCGACACAGGTCGTACGCTGGTCGACGTGGGCACTGACGACGATAATAGACAAAATATTAAATTGTTATTAATAATTATTATTTTATATTGGTGGCGTTCACTGCGGGCGGGAGCCGTGCAAAGAGAGAATAATATTAAATCAAATAATATTAATTATTAATATCGCATAGGTATTCGCATTTCGCATTTGGAAATCCGATAAATTTATTGTTAGGTGATAAGAAATAATGGATGAACTTTAACCAGGTAATCGATGTACCAAGGGGTTGAAAAATGGCGCAATATACAGAACTTTCAAAACTTTCGCCGTACTCTGTACGCCCACGCGATTTTGAAGTATACAGCGATCCAGGAATAAAATGTATTGTTGAGTGATTACATTGATTAAGAATTTCCAACAGTTTAAAATAAAATAGTTTTATAATTAAAAATAAAACGCAAGTTCAAAACGTTATAGTACAAGTCGTTTGGCGTGCGAATGTGCTAGGAACTCAATGGATATTAATATTTTACGGTATAAAGACTAGAGACTTACGAATATTATGGTCTTATCCGGAGTTCGTCCTTCGTCCTCATCCGGAGTTCGTTAGTGTGAGGGCTCCCGGCTTCTGTAGGACCAGAAGCCTATAGAACTATTGAACTTGACATGGTGTACTGTGTATAGGTATTTCTTAATTATTATATATTTATATGTATGTTAACAGTACCTATTGTATATATATAACTATTAACTGTATAATATTTAAATGAGTTTACACGAATGACTATAATAATATTACGTTTGGTAAGTCTTATTACCTAATTACGTTTATACTTTATAGATTGTAACGGTGTCACACATCCGTGATCAGTTTTACAATTTTTTTAGTAGAATCTTCAATAATAATTAATTACTATTCTAATGATTTGGTTATAATAGGGTTGTCAATTTTCCACATATTCAGGGGTGGATCCTAAGTTAGGGAACTGTTGGTCTGATCTTTCCAAGAGGCCACTTATTTGGGTTAAAAATGGATTAAACATATTTTATACCTTGCAATAAAAAAACATTTATTTTGTTTATGGATGAAATTTATAGTTTAACATTTTAAATCTATATATATAAGAATCTAACTTGATTTTGGAGACGAAGGAAACCGGTTTTGAAGCCTCATTATTATAATAATAATAATTAACTAATTACCAATTATTTTCATATATTCTCCGATAACGATGTCTGTTTCTTTTTTTTTATTTCTTTTTTTTTATTTTATAATCGTTATATTATTTGTATAGCCAAAAAATAGTCTTATGTTTTAAATTAAATTATAAAAAAATAATTTCTTCCGGAGGAAGATCGGGCAGATAGTATATTATAAAAGCTATTATGTTAATAAACACTTTGTAGGTACCTATTATTATTTTATTTTATCAGTTTTCTTATTTGTTTCGTTTGTGCAAAGGTTTTTATGGCTCAAAGTTCATTTTTTCCGCTGTACATTTCTTGTTATACTTACTAAGTATCGAAAGGTTTGATCATTTATCTTCAGTTATTGTACAGCGAAGAAACGTCTTAACTAATTTACGCTGACTAGAACTTTTTCAGCCCTACAGGCTACAGCAGTAACACTGCTACTATGCCGTGTACACAAAATTGCATACAGAGTGGATATATAAAAAAAAAATGTCTTTTGATGAAGCAGCAAACGTTCCTTTTGGTACGTATTGCACATAATATAATAATATGATTCACTAAACTTTCTATTAAAACGATATACAAATAAGAATAATTATTATAAATTGAAACAGTGTGAACTTGGTGCATACATGGCATTAATTTTTAATTTAATCCAAGGGTCCAAGTGTCCAACTGCCTGTGGTTTGAAAAGAGTCAAAGTCGCCAACTGCCCAATTTCGTCAACAAATATTAACTGTGGGTCAGCTAACCTCCTGAACCCCTTTCTAGATCCACTTTTGCATATGTCCCGGTTTCGTGACTTGTATAATTTGGGTGGATGTAAACTCCGCCACAAGTACCTTTTTTAGTGTAAAAAAACACGAGGGTGTCATACTAGTCATAGTATCATATCTTCTTAATTCACTTATTATTGAGGGGTGTCATAATTTGTTATTTCTCTTTTTTAAAAATTTAAATTTTTTGTAAGCATTGTTATTGACAAATAAACGTTTTTTACATTGTTAATAATAATCTATACAGGCATGTACCATACAAAAAACAATATTAATGTGGGGAAGGATATTCAAAAGTAAAAAATTGAAGATGTTACTATCGTAAATTAACAAAATATTGTTAATTTATCGTTATGACGTAGATATTGACAATTGTCATTCAACATTTTAAATGTGCTTGATACCTATCGATATTTATACAAATTATATAAATTATTATGAAGGTATATGTGGATTATATCTATTTGAAACATTTTTTTTAAAAAAATGTTGGGAGAAGGGTTGAACCCAAAATCACTCGCTGTATGTGCCTAAATCAATATTACCTATATTACCAATATTACGAGAATATTATTATTTTTTCGATAATAATAAACATAATAATTATAGCCGAACGTTTAAACTCGCTTCATTGTATTAAACTGCAACATCTATAGCAGTCATTAATAAACGCCTATCTAATGAACAATGGTAATGTCCACCGAATATGATTGATCTAAAATTGATGTAATTCTTCTAAACATTTTATTTGAAACAATGATGACACGCAGTACTCAATAGTATTGTACCTATTTACAATATGTGGACTGTGGGTAGTCTGTGAATAGGCATAGGCAAGACCGGCTACGATTAGGGAATGTTTTTTTAGGTATTTTCACACCTTAATCACGATTAAAGCATGACCGACTTCATTGTTGTAAAATAAATGTGTGACAATAAAAAAATATATTATTATATATTCTGTATCCCTGCTTACTATAGGCCTGTAGCATAGAATACAGATTTAAAGAGGTTGCAACTTGCAAGTTTCATAACTTATTACATATAAAGATATTTCTTACGGCGTAACAAGTAGGCAATTGAGCTACGTCGGGTCCATATTGTATGATATATCTTCGACAGCAGCAATACAAAAATAGTAAAAATCGTAATATTATAATAATTATTAATTAATAATCATTTCAATCGAAACCATCCATATTTCATTAATCATTTTCATTATAATTTAAAAATATATTTTAACTTTTATATGTACCTACTAAGATATAGTTATTGGTCTGTAGATCACCTTCATTTAAAGAGTAGGTACTGTCTGTTGAGTATTTAAAAAAAAATAAGTTGCGTAATCCAACGTTTCCCAATCTCTTTGTTATAACGATCCATAAATTAACCTATTAAATGGTAGTTGCCCCCCTCCCAAAAAAAATCAATGAAGCCATCATATAGACATTAGACATATTAATCATCATTTTTACTATAAGTAATTAGATCATTTAATTTAAATATAGGTACCTAGGTAATGCAATAGGTACTGAATTATTAATACTTAAATATGTTAAATATAAAGATTAAATTTAAATTCAAATATTTAGGATTATTTCAAAATAAAATAATAATAATAATAATAATAAAAATGCAAAAATACAAGTTGACATAATATAATAATAAAAATAATTTAGTTTGTATATAGTCTCGTAGTTTCAGTTTACTGCACAGTGCTCAATTGTATGGATAACCAACATACGAGCACCAATGACAGTGTGAAACAACGGTCAACGATACCATCGACATCCACCAGTCGCATTTACTGAAAACTGATAAATAATGAAACAACAAATATTCCACTATGGTAATAAAATAGTACCAAAATCACTATAAATATAATGGATACCACCAAAGTACATACTTTTATCCTACATTTGTATTACCAATGCTTAATACTTCACAATACTATATGTATTGTACGACACGTACGACGTACCTATAGACTGCACGTCAACAGTCGCAGAGGTTTTTTTGATGAGTCCGAACGCATTACTTACATATTATATTATTTTCAAGAAACAAAATTCCCGAAATATGCCATGCGGCACTTCTTAATGTGTCTTTATCGTATTAGTATACATTTATTTTATTTTTAAGGATAGATAAATATACATATTTACCAATTTGATGTTAATAAATTAAAGTTGTGTTTGCAATTGATCTTTTTTTTTTTTTGGTCACCAAAAGTTAAATTCAAAATGTTAGGATCAGGTTATCAGGTTGGGAAGTTCTCAATGAGAACCGCTGGTCCTAGGTTCTAAAGGTATCAAATAAAACATAACATTCACATTTTTAATTAATTTACTGGTAAAATTATTTTAATATATATTATATTAAGATTTTATTTTTAATTTTGAGAGGAGTATTGATTGTACAAGGATATTGCACATAAAAAAATGGTAAAATTTTCTACTTCAGTATATTTTCTGGTAGCTAAGTGAATCTAATTGGTATTTTTTTTTTGGGGGGGGGGCATAGTCTAGTATTCATATATTAATTTACGTTTTTTTTGGAAAAAAATTTTTTATTGTTAAAACCACAATGGCTGAAAAATTGGCTTATAATACCTAGCAATAGAATTTAAAAAATTATGTTCCATAAGTTATATTATAATATACATATATGTGTAAATAAATTATAAAATACCAACAAATAGATTAATACTTACCTGAACAATATTCAACAATATTTACTCAATTTATATATTTAGTATTAGATCATTTTTGTGTTTTAAATATTTACTTCATTTTCTGAACAACTATTTTATGTGTCGAATCACTATTTTAATTTAAAATAATGGTTTATTAGTTATTAAATATGGCACTATACCACACATATTATACATATATTTTTATTTATACATTCATGTTTTTAGAAAATTAAATAAATAGTAACTTTTATTTAATTACACATAAATATAACTTATATTCATGAAACAAATATACATTACAACATAAAATGTGAGATAAAAAAAAGATTACAATTAATAAGGGGTATTACAAGCATGTTGATATGATAGCTTTAATTTTTTTTTACAAAATTTAAATACAATGCATTGATTGCAGTCTTATTTTTTTCTTTTTTCAGCTGTTGGAAATTCAGTCATACCTTTTCCACCTAAACCGCAGGTGCCAATTCCAACTCGTCCATTAACATTATCGGGACTGGCGAATATGCTTTTTTTTGGTATGCCTTTTTTCACACCCTAAACATATAAAAAAATATTCATGTATTAGTATATTAATGCAAAAGTAAATGAAATAATATTTCACTATATTTTAAATACTTTAATGTTTTAAAAATTCTTACAGATCTTGTATATATATCCTATAATAAAAATATAATATACTTTTTTATTACCGTCTGCTAATGAAATATATTAAGTTATATTATCAGTGCTAATTTCTAAAACTTCAATAGTTAATTCCTCTTTTATAAAAATTGATGATAATTTGAATAAGAAAATACTTGTTATAAATTATACTATATTTCATGAGAATACTCCTTCTTCTAATATACATTATTAAAGTTAAAATGTTGTAATTTAAACATATTGTTAAAATATGTACTATTATTAACATTAGCTAACCTTGAAGTGTTATTCATTTATCATAAACAATTTTTTCTGTGTGCAAAATTATATTAAATAAAATATATTTGAATATCAAAATGGGACTGTATACTATAACTATATCAATAATATAATGTTAAAACATTTTTATTTTTTATAGAAAACTACATTTTTCTTGGGTATTTTAAACTTAGTTTTTAAACAATTTGGTTTAGGTTTTCAGTACATTTATTTTATCTATTAACCAAGATTATAGAGTATATCTTACTTTAGTGGCAAATGCTAGCCATTTATTTTTTTCTACTTCACGTTCCTCTTCTAATTGTTTAAACCTCTGCTGTTTAGCAAGTTTTCTCTTCTTCTGATATTCTCTATACTTGGCTACAGGTTGTTTTCTATTAACATACAAAATTAGTTTTAAAATTTAAAAAATTTAAATGTTAAAATGTTTTACTTGTGTTTCATTTCATTAGGATGAGTTCTAGGTAAATCTTTTATAAAATCTAGTGTTGTCACTGCAGCAGCTTTTTGTCCATCAATTAAGACTGCCACTGCTTCTCCATCAATAGTCTCAATAGTACCTTCGTAGAATTTACCATCATCTGCAAGCTGTGCCAAACATCTGTCTCCTGATTTCCATTCTCCTTTCGTCTTAGCAACAGATGGTAGTATATCAGGCTGATACGATGATTCTTTTTTTGTTTGAACTAAAAGATAAATAAATATATTAAATATAAAATATTATTTAATATATTTAAGATAAATACAAAGTATGTTAACAATGTAATCATTTCATTATTTAATATTGACAATATTATCATCCCACTATTTAATGTTTTAATACACATACCGACTTCTTTTTTTGGTTGAGTTTGGGTTCTTACAAGTTCAGCTGTTAATTCAATTACTTCTTCTAAATCAGTTTTTAATTTCATAAGTTCTGGGTCATCAGGACTATTAGTCAATGCAGCTTCTACCTATAAGTAGAACAAAATATAAGTAACGCAAATATTACATTCACATAAGTATTTTCCCCAAAGTAAACTAATTAGGGCCTATAACAAAAGTGTATTGAATTGATACAATATATTATGAACTATGGTCAATAGACCATAGCTTTGCCAGACAAGCCTTACCGGTGCGTATAAACGATTACATCCGGATGTAGAATGTTCAACATGGCTGAATCCTAAAAATTCCGACAATCTTTTAAAAATCTTTTCTAAAATCTCAACCAGGAGTACTTTTATTTAAATACAGACCATGGTTGTTTGTTTTTACAGTAACCAATCAGTTGGTGAATAAATATCAGCTACAACTGTTCCAACTGCTGTTGCCAGGTGAATTGGGTATAATGCAGGTAAAGCAAATCTGAAGACTTTTATGAACAGCAAATTTTCTCTACAATTTTATAAACCGGGAGAAATTATAAATTATATTTTAATTAGTTGTTTGCCTAATTGTAATACCTTGATACTTTGGATGATGCCGATGTAAGATACAGATGATGCTAATAATGTTTCCCATTGCTGCATCTATTTATTATTAAAAAAAATATATTTATGGTGAAGGATTTTTACTATAAAATGTTCCTATCTATTTTAATGATCTGTAAAAATGGTGTTCTTTTTAAAAGTTGAACTCCAATAGTCCAATGAGTGAGGATTTTATTTAATCTCAAAAATAAGTAAATAACTACATACATTTTTTTATTAAGCACTAATATGAGATAGAATATGATTATGGATAAACAAATTAATTTAAAATAAAAATTTAGAAAAAAGAATATTCAATTTAAATTTGTTTATTAAAACAATAATTTGAAGTACCTGTAATGGGCCTTTTAAAAATGATAGCATTATCTTCATATGCTATAATCTAAGCAAATACTTAATCCTATTAGTCAGTAAAAAAATATACCTAGGTAGGTTATGCATTATATTATTTCAATTGACGGTTGTGTAATATCAGTTTTGCCCGATGGCAATTAACTAAAACATTTTATTTTTAAATAATTCTTAAATTCTACTTATTTAAAAATCAAAAATTATTTTTTGCTTCCATTTATTAATTTAAATATGAGTATAAATTGTTATACTAACTCAAGAATATCTTATAATACTAAATGAAGAACATTTAAAAATATGTACATAGGTAACCTACTGATAATACTATGTTTGAATTGAACAATTATTTATTCTTTTAAACCAGTGTTTCCCAACCTTTTTACCACCACGGACCACTTTGACAATATTTTATAGGTCGCGGACCACCTCAATTTTACGAAAACTAGGAAGACCTTTTTTTTGTTTATTAACAAGTATAATACGGTTCCTTAATAAGTCGTAATGTTTATAACAGACCACTGGTGGTCCGCTGACCACCGGTTGGGAAACACTGTTATTAATTATGGTCAATATTATATAAAATTCACTAAAAATAAATTGTATAGATAACCTACCCAAGAAATCTTAAACAACATATTTAAATGTATTGAAACTATGCTAGGATTTAATTTAATAATTTATTTTAAATATCAACAACCATCTTTAATACTAGAATTAGATGTAATATTTTAAGCTTTTAAAAGCATATCTTAAACTAACATTTACTGATTCAAGGATATTTCAAATTTTTATATATATTTGTAAAATAATTTGGTTCATTATAATATAATATAATACTCATATTTCATATTTTTTTTTAATAATGTATTTGCTAGCGTTTTAGTAAATTAAAAGATAGTAATACACAATTTTTACATATCAAAAATGTGCAACTCCATCAGGAGAGTTAGTAATTTAATTTTGTACATAATTTTTTATTGTTTTAATGTAATCTTAACTTATACTGTAGTTTGTAGGTTTTAATTTTTAGAAAAGTCTATTCTTATAAATCTTATTTCTTTTAAGCTTTAGTTAGGTTTAATACAATATATATTATGTTATGAACTAAAATACAATTAAATGATTGAGTAGATACTGGGTACCTACCAGAAAATAGCATTTTAAATTCTAAAAGGTACTTCAAGCTGTTTGTTAATTTTGTAAATATTTATGTGAATACTGCGAATAAATTAAGCCGGGTTTATAAGTATGTTTTCTGTAATGTTGTGTCCAAAAGTTGAGCTCGGCCCAACTGGAAATTTCAACGTTGATTAAGGTTAGTGAATGATTACAAAATCCAATCAAAATACTATTAAAGACACTTGACACGTAGATGTGTACCCAGCTCAAAATCAAATAGATTTGGATTATAATTTTTGAATGTTATGTAAATCAATGTGATGTGTGAAACATCCAGATGGTTTTTTATTTTATGAACACAAGATAAAACATACATACCTATTAATGTACATTGAATACAATATGATAGATTTATTTATTATTATTTTATACAATATGTGACGACATTGTAGCAATAAGCAAAAAGTGAAAAATAATTACCTGCTGCAGTTGCAATTTGTAGTTGATTAACTCGTCCGCCATTGATAGCTGTTGTGTAGTTTAGAACGTGCAAATTTGTTTGCGAAGGATTTATTATACAAACAATGACGTTGAAGCTGCCAAAACGTATAGTTTTGGTAGATATCTTTTGAGTTATATAAATATATTATATATAAATCTGTGCGTGTGTTTAGCAATACAAACCGTGACCTAGGCGTTTGATCTATAACCACTAACGAGTGTTAAATTAAAAAGATCGTTACTGTCCTAAGACGTTGGTCTTGAATCGTGATTAAACGTTTTCTGATTACAATTTACGAATACCGAGTAGGCACAGTACAATGCAGCTGTGGCGATGTAGAAAATAAAATTTAATTATAAATAATAGTAATAGTCGGAACTCGGAGAGGCAGAACAGACCGTCAACAAGACAACAACGAAGTATTAGTAGTAAGTACAAGTTACAACTTCCAACCAGACGAACTACGAGGTACAGAAGGCCGTGTCAACTCAATTATACTCATACAGTCGATGATTATTATACATATATATACATCAGCTATATTGGACCGGAAATAAAAAAGAATGCTCAGTAGAAGACCAATATTCACTATCACTGCGCATCAGGCTGACATGACGTCACGTTCCCGCCAAATATATTATCAATATAAAATTCAAATATTATGTTTATATCACAGATTATATTAATTATATTTTTATTATATTAGATTTTATTATTATTTTAATATAATCTGTGTTTATAATATTTTATATCAAGAATTAAGATTTGCATGTGCATATTTAAATTCGTAGTTTTTGTGTTTGGAGTTTACCAATTGCGTTTAAAGTTACCTTTTCATATACCAATTGCGCTCTAAACGTTTTAGGGTTGATATACCAATTGCGCTCTATACATTTTACATTACCTTAGGAAAACTTATTATTTGATTAAATATATATATATGTAAATATTTTTGGTTTTTATTACATATTAACCGATTTTTTGCGAGTATTAATTTTAGCGGTCGTGTTGTAACTTGGTCTGTTGCTTTTCTTTTCAACGAATTTGTAACAATTTGTCTATTTATATTGGCACTTGCTTCGTGGTTATGATCAAAGTTAGATTTTAAAAGTACCGTTTCACTTAGATCACTTAAAAAATTCGAAGTACACGATTTAATTGTACATCTCCATTTTATTCCGTTTTTTGAGATGGTACATTGTCGAAACTTAAACTCATCTAGAACTTATAATGGTTTACTTTTTTCACTCAGAGCTTTTGTAAAACGATCCATATTGTAACGTAAAACAACTCGAACTAATACCAAGAGACTAACAAGAAATAAGTATTGGGTAACATCAACGTGTTATTCTATATATTGTATATTGTGTGCAACGAAACAATTAGGCCGATAAAATATATCCGATGATAATGAAAACTTGTTTTCGTACATCACTCAAATGCATACTTCCGTGATCAAAATATGTGCGTGATAATAATAATGTTTCATAAAATTCCCGATACTGTTATAAAATATATTAAGTCACTTAAGCTAGTAATCAATTGATCAATAAATATCAGGCAAATTTGAATACAAGCGCAATTGGTATATTGACCGTAAAATATAAAGAGCGCAATTGGTACACTGACCCAAAATTATATGCAGTTCAATTGATATATTGACCCTAAAATACAAATTTGGTTTTAGGCGCAATTGGTCCATAGCCTTTGTGTTTAATATAGATCTTATAATAATAATTAAAATTATATTTACCATAGTGCATATTATACCAATAAAAGACCTTTTATATTTAAACCGGCAACCATTAAGTTCATATTACCCTAGTCCACCCCTTGCACCGCCACTGTCCCAGTCTCAAACAAAACCTATACATCCGAACCCAAATTTCTATCATGAATCTATAATTCGGTTATAAAACAAACAGCAAAATTATTTTCTACAGTATTTTACTCTCTGAAAGTCAGAAATATGACCACACACCTACGCGAACTACTACTATTGTACCTATCTACAAACGCTAAGGTGTTCAATGAGTTATAAACGTACTAACATTAACATCACCCAGAAAGACCGTCCTTTACTCCTTTGGACTCATCATTCTTAGCCCAACTATATAGTCATAAATAATTATTCAACCACAACAAAACAAAACGATTCGTCGTAGGCTGTATGCGCCCATTCGCCGTTAATTGTTACACAATCTACATGACACATTGCAATGGGATTCTGTTTATGTTTGGATTTAATTTGCTTTAAATATTATCACATATTATTATTCACACACTCAACTATATACTCTTATATTTACTTGTACAAGCAACTTCTATGTTAAATCGAAAATACTTCATATGTTTGTAAAATAGCCGTCAGACATTAGAATTATAAAATATTCAAATAAAATAAATATAGGTATTCACACAAGCAATGGCACAGATTATATGAATATTTTCGGAAACGGATGTCTTTCTATCCCCTTCCTAGTAATTTTGTTTTCCGAATATGCTCCACGCCTCCACTCATAATACTCACGAGCGTTCCTGTGTCCCTCAAAATTCGAAAATTGTTATTGTTACTTGTTAGTATATTAGTGTTTAATCACATTAAAATATCTAAACGGTACTCCTCCACCACAAAAGCTCAAAGTCCGGCTCAAAAGTTCTAACTTCTAAGGGGTGGGGTGACTTGAACGAATTGAATAACGAGTGAATAATAAAATATATGAATAATACCATGAAGTCGGCTTATGAACCAACCGCTAATTAACCCAACTCCGTAATTTATCAAACATTAAATTGATACTGGTCTAGTAGACCCCAGCCAAGAAAATAATCCCCCTGCCACTTAAATATTTCGTGTTTTCGATATTCTATTCAATAATCAATAATTTAATATTTAATTATAAAAAATATTCATATTAATATAAATTCATAAAAAAAGTAAGAAAATATTAAATAATTTAAATTACATTCATTCGGTATTTATAAATAAAATTATAATATTATTATATAATTATAATAAAAATTGTACACAACATCAGCTAATACATACAATAATGCAGAAAATAATAAAAAATTAAGCACTCAACAGTAAACCACAAGTATAACTTTGTAGATCCTATAAGTAGAGCTCACACGCAGAATGTTGAGAGGATGTGGGGAAGTGCTAAATGGGGCAACAAGAAACGAAGAGGGACTAAGAGAAACTTTCTAGATTCTTATTTGTCAGTTTATGTGGAGAAGTAAATTAAATGGCCGCGATCCATTTAATGAAATTTTGAAGGACATAGCAGAATTTTGGCCACCTGCATAATTTTTTATTATTTTCTGCATTATTATATGTATTAGCTGATGATGTGTATAATTTGTTTGCGATTTATTAATTAATACCGAATGAATGTATGATAAATTATTTAAATTATTTTCTTACTTTTTTTATGAATTTATATTAATATGAATATTTTTGATAATTAAATATTAAAATATTGATTATTGAATAGAATATTGAAAACACGAAATATTTAAGTGGCGGGCGTCAACTAAACCTGAGTGTCGGGGGTCTACTAGACCAGTACCATTAAATTTGTTTTATAAAGTCGAGTAAGTTGCTCTGCTGTAAATCAGGTTTTTCAGTATTACTTGTCAATTCAATTTCGATTTTGAAAGGAGATGGTTTAACCTCTATTTTTTAATATGCGTTCATTGGAACGTTTAACTTAAATTATATTAAAAAATATAATCAATAGACAGTAAGTCATTTAATTTTCTATTGGTAGGTATAGGTACCTCTAGAGTGTAGTACCTAAACAATATTAGGTATGTTGAATTAATTTTTGGTAAAAACATAATGATATATTATGTCTATAATAATTTATTTGTATCATAATGAACTATTGTTATTTTTTTTTATTATTATTTATTTTAATGTTTAACTATAGTTAATTTTTACATACATAATATTTTAAACTTAAAAAACCAGCTGGTGCCTTTTTAAATAATCACTGTTTAGTGAACTCATTAATTTGAATTTCATTTTCGGTTTAAGGATTTAAAGATTGTGTTTAAAATGTAATTTTTTTTTGATTCTTAAAATGCATTTGCCTGTGGGCGCCTGAGCACCCCTTCCCATTTTTTTTTTTATTTGGACTTAAGTTAATTTTTTACATACATAATAAGGTAACTCATTAAATACGCCGCTTTTATTGACATGGTGAAAACGTGAAGTTTGTAGGTGTACCATTATGTTTTCGGATGATGGATATCATATTTGCAAATATCAATATTGTTCCCTAATTATTTCTATCATGATTTATGGTTGATCCTGTCAATTGATCCTTAATATAAATTGTTGATATTTTATTATACTAGTCAACAGAGATTCTTTTATCAAGATATTCTTCTCCTCAGTTCTTTTACCCTTTTAAAAATTCTGTCGTTAGCTTTTCCCTATAGTAATAATATGTTCCATGTTTTCTAGTTTTTGAGCTTTTTATTGTTGTTAAAAGTTTTTTCTCTTTCCTATCTTTTCCAATACTTTTTGATTATTAATACGAATATACAATCTGTCCATTAAGTTTTTAAAATAAACCTATATGTATTGGCAGCAGTAGCAAGGTTCATCCATTCAACATATTTCCCTATCATAATATAAAACTATAAAAGTATGACTCTTTTGCGGATATTCTACATACAATTTATATTGTTAATATTAACACGGTATATATTTTGTACTGAATTTTATACCCCTGGTTTGGGCTAGTCTCGGCAATAACTTGCAGGGTATGGGACTATATACCATGTATCTAAAATGCTAACATAAACATTTTGGAGAAAATTTCAACTATCCACAGGAAACAAAATGACTAGTAATATTATTATTATTTTTTTTTTATTATGGTTTTTTTCAAATATTATGTTCACTAATATAGCATAAAATAATATAATATAATAAAACCTTACAATGTATTTATATAGATACGGTACACCCTAAATTTTAATTTTTTGGCTTTTGTAAGTTCTGGACTTTTTATTGTAATTGTTATTATTACACTAGAGATTTCAAATATCTCTATAATAAGCATTCTGATAAGACAACTATTTTACAAAAATGTAATTTTTCTGGTGGTTACTCAACAATAAAAAAAATGTTTTTAATGTATTTTTTTATTTTTCAGCTATGGGTAATGAGAATATTAATTTAAAACTAGACATAATTTTATGAGGAATTTATTCATCATTGTAACAGAACAACACCCATTACACGCTACTTTTAAATACAAAAATCACCAAAAATCCAAGAAAACACAGGAACCCTGAAAATAAAAAACATTATGTAACGGCGAGATGCACACAGAAATAACCAACCGAACTGGGTTTCTGCAGTGGGAGCTTTACCAAATTCAGAGCGGATAGTGTCAGGAAGCAACAACGGAACTATTTAAATTGTGTAGGTGCACACACAACTTTAAGTCATTATTACCATTGTTCCGTGTTTCTATTAAAGATTTTATAAATGGATTGGTATTCACAAACGATGGTAAATGATGGGTTGTAGTCATCAGAGATGAACATGGATTTGGCAGGTAGCATAATTAATTAACTAGTGTCAAAAACAGCTTGCATGTAATTAAACTGAGGTTTATTAAAAAATAAATTATACAGGACATAACTTTTGGTGTTTTAATAATAAAAAATAAAATTTTATAGAACTTTACTCTTTGAGAGTTGTTGTAATTGCCCATAAACTTTAGAAGGTGGAGATCCAAGAATAAGATTACAAATAGCTCTCATAGCTACTTGTATATTTTGAAATGATCCTAATATATGAATTTTTGTGTCTGCCAACACTATTCTGGTTTTTGTAACATTTTCGATGGTGAACTTTGTTCGTCCTCCTTTACCAGCCAATCGTCCAATTGCACGGGACAAATGGTCTCCTTTTAATGTTTTTACGTCTTTCACCTAAATCAAGAATTAACCAATATTATAATTTTAAAAACCATATACACATTATATATTACAATTTTTTTTTTTTTTTAAACATCATTTGTCATAACAAACAGAGGTAATTTGATGAGTATCAATTTTATATTTTTATTAACATGCAAATGCTACAACTACTACTCTAAAAAATATTGTTTGGTAACACCAAATTTTTTTTATGAGTAGCTCTGCTTTTAATGCTATTGTTTTATTAAATGTAGCGAGTTAATTTGTCACTATTTTTTTGTATTTTTTTTTTTTCTATTGTTATGTTTATTTTGTATGAATCTAAAATATGTATTATGGGAAATTGCCAGTAGTTCAAAATTTTCAAAAAAGTTGAAGGCTGTCATAGGATAAGGTAATAAATAAAACAATTTTCTTCTTGAGTATACCATAGATGATACCAGTGGCGGCTCGTGTTTATGTTGTACTAGTGCACTTGCATTACCTATCCAAAATCAAGAAAAATTGAAAACATAGATCATAAAAGAACAATTAAGTACCTGTAATGCAATTAAGATTATGTTTCAAAATATAAAAATATTAATATAGAAATTCAGAATATGAAAATAATATAATATTGGGATTGGGTTATTTCGAAAGCCAAACAGCCGGGTGGTTGTCCACACCGGAACGGTATCGGTGTGTAAAAATCCAAGAAAGTCAAAACACACAACCCGTATTATAATGGAATTAATGTGTACATTTATTTCTGTGCATATAACCAATGAAATTGTTTTAAGCTAATTATTTTTGATATTGACGTCGAGCGTCTGCATTAAAATTTATTTTTACTCTCACTCGTTTATTATATTCTGATTACCAGCTGATAACGTTTGTAAACAATTATTTAATATAATCTATTGTATGAAATATATTTATTATATTGGTTATATTTTTTTGGGGGTGCACAACTTCATTAAAAACCCACGAACCGCCTGGATGATACATCAAGTGTCGTTTAAAGATCTAAAAACATTGTATTTTTCTGTTTTGAATACTCGGGCTGAAATAGGTAAGACTGTCATGATACAAAATTATACCTCTAAACTATAACTCTAAAATACTTGTAGGTAGCTGGTTGTAAAAACAAATGTTAACAAAAGCATAAACACCGTAAAATAATGATGCTTATAGTATTATATACAGATATATTGTATAATAGGTAAGACTGGTAAGTACCTCAAAAGATTCGACAAACAAATTGTCAAGTCTTATTAATGCTAAAGCGTCTTCCACTTCGAACCCGTAGACAAACGCCTTGACAAAGTCTGCGGCCTTTTGCAAGTGTTGCGATCCGATCTCGTCGTCGGGAACGGGATTTCTAATTTCCACATTTCTTGATTTGACGTTGAATCTGATGTCCAGACGGAGGTGATCGACAACAGGCGTGTAGATCTTTAGCCAGTGTTCCTTGAGCGGCGTGAGCCTATGCGACGGTACGGGCACCTTGCGCACCTCCCTATTGTCTGACGCCGATTTGGTGGACTGAATTTTTTTCAGAGGCCTGTTGCGAGTGGACATGATGTAATAACCTACCGAGATTTTAGAGTTCTTGAGCAGTAAACGTTTAAACGATGTGTAATTAATTTAGAACGGATGTCCAGAAAGGCAGGTATATAAAAAAAATGATAGTGATAGAAACACGTGCACGCTACGCAAGGTTTATTATCTATAAACCTTGGCACGCTACGGGCATGCATGTAAGATAAAAATATAAAATATGATAATTAAATATTTAAACAATAATATTATTGAGTGTCTGAGTGATAACTGATAACACTATTGGGTGGTCGAAATTGGTGATTGAGGGGGGGAGGCACTATTGTCTGGATGAAAAAAAAATCATATGTTTCGATATCAAGAACAGATGATGCAAGTAAGTGTTGCCACCGTGTTGTACTATTCGTATCGTCGTTTTGAGATTTTCGTCGAACACTCCGACGGGATTACTCGTGAACTGGTGTGGAACGTAAATCCTTCACTCTGTTCACGAAAATCACCGTTCGTATTAAAAGGGCGAACGAACAACCACAGACGAAGAGAGATCCGTGGACCGTGATCCGTCTTTAGTCTATCTGTCGTCTGTGCAAATATAGTCCGTCGTCTTATCCGCAACTTACCTATGCCTGTCGACGGATCGAACCCATAGCGAAGGCGACGACGACCTCGTTTAGCAGCTGATCAGTCCGTAGCGTTGGCCAACCTTTGTCGCCCCGTACCTTTGTTATCTGCTTCTGGGATATTGATAATCGAAACGTCGTAAGCGTAACTCGTAATTCATATAATAATAATATAATATTATTGTGCTCGGTGTGATATTATTATATACACACATCATATTGCATTATACATTATTATTATTATTATGCACGCATAAACGCATTACGCACACGAAGAATAAAAAGGAGGAATCTAAAATTAATTTTTCTGGCTTGTTTTTTGAACACATTTTCTCTCCATTCGTATTTCGTTGATTGTTTTACTGTTTGACGACCGCGACGACGACAACGGCGACAACGACGATTAACGTTAACGACTTCGGTGACGGATACTCCTTTTCCGTCCAGACCGTTCGCTGCCCTCGTCATCTCTTTGGTTGTCTTTTCGTTTTCTAAACGTATTGCGACCGCAGAGCAATGTCGCTGAGATCGAAGACGGTGTGCGAGATATGTGGCGAATCGTTTTTGACCGAAAACAAACTCTCCAATCATATAACAGAACGACACGTCCACTCCTCCACAAGCCCATCGCCAAGCGTCGGTTCGTCGTCCAAGCGACGAAAACTGGACTCCGACTCTGACGTTAGGTGTCCACTCTGCGATTACGTAGACCTAGACACCGACCGTCTGCAGCAACACGTCAATCGCATGCATTTTGACCCTGGCAGTCCCCGGCGACCGGGGACCGTAGACTTCCCTTGCCCGATATGCCCACTGGCGTTTGACCACTGTGATAATCTTGAAACTCACATAAATGAAGAACACCACGATATTGTTAGCCCTCAAACGGTAATGTAAAAATTCACCCTACAGTGTCCGTCGCTGCTGTACCCCATTAATCTTTTTACTGTCATTATAATATTATGATTTTTTCTGTGTCTCCAGGACTGTGATAGTCAGAGGATACCATTGTTGGAAAATATCAACGAAGGTTGTGTGATATGCGGAATGAAAAATTTTGATAGCTTAAGAGATTTGGATGCACACATTGAGCAACATTACCGAGGTAATACGGTATTACTATTACCTATTATATTTTATGTACTTTATTCTTTTACTGATATGAAATGTTTTAATTTGTATGCTAGTGTGAGCAAATTCATCAATTTAAAATTCCAATATATTTGTAGACGATGCATTTATAATAATTTGTTCCCTATAAATTAAACACTTACTATAATTCCCTTAAATTACATTGTTATTAACAAACAGTATGACCATGAGAATTGATTAGGTTTGTCAGCAAGAGTAATCAAAATATAAATCCCCCGATGAACAACTTTGGGAAAATATTGATACATTTACCTATTATAACATATTACGACATTTTTTACTACAATTTATGACTGAATATATTTCCCACAGATTTTAGTTATCGCCAATATTATGTCTGTGAATAGGTTTAAGTATATATAAATACTAAATATTTATTGAAATAATATGTTTTTATTGTTAAATATTTAAGAAAGTGCATTAATTTTAAAATATGTAATATTAAATAAGTTTTTTTGTATTTAAAGTGCAGTGCACAATTTCAATCAGAATTAGGAAACCAATATTCATTATATTAGTGCCATATTTTTAATTTCTTTCTGAGAAAGGGTCAAAACATTGTTAATAATTCTAACATTTTACAGGTATTTGATATTAGAAAATTGTTATTTATAACAGTACCCCTGAATCCCCTCCCAAAAATATGGCACTGATTAAAATGTTGTATTAACATTAAAATAAGATGTCTATTAATTACTAATAATTTAAGTAGTTTAACTTATTCCATGGATCACATACTATTTTTATGGTTTATTGTAATTATTAAAATAACTTTAAATAGGTATATATTTAATTATAAAATTTTTCCCACCTTTCCATGTTCACAGTACAATTAAAGAAATAATAAGTCATCATTGTTCACATTCACTTGAATATACTGAATTTTTTCGGTTAAACATTCAATTATATACTATAGTAAATTTTAGGTTGAAAGGTAAATAAAAAGTATGCTAAAATATGTATTTGAATGCGCATTCTTCACTGTAACTATCACATTAAAGTTTTTTTCCGCCCCAGATTTTATATTAGATAGTATTTATCTTCAATTAGAAAAATATTTGCAATCAAATCTAAAACAAGGTGGATTCTAAGACAATATTTTTGGTTTTTTAAACCTTTCATACTCCATAATCACTGAAAAAATGCTCAATATTAATCAAACAAATTATTAATAACAGTAGAAAGTAAAAAAACTGGTGCTAAGTATGGCATGTGTTATCAGTTACCACCTTACCTATAAGTCATTATAATTAACTTCTATTCAAAAATATAAAAGTTCTGACTGTTAGGTTAGCTGAACTATTTTTAAAAAGATAATGTTCTTACTTCAAAGTTTGATAATAGGTCAGTTCACTTTAATATCAAAACTAACAGCACACTATTGAAACTAGTGAATAAAAATTTGGTATGCTATGCATGTGGAAGACGGAGACAGCAAATGCATGCGTATTTTCTGATTTATTTCTTAACACAACTGAAGTTAACTTATAGAGAACCTTATATATAAAATGTTGAGCCTTATAGTTATAACAATTTAAAAAAAAATTATTAACTGTTAACTTTAAATACTTAAATGTTATATTAATATTAAATAATGTTGATACATCTATACATAACTCAAATAGACTCAAAATACTTTGATATTTATAGCATGTCTAAAAAATGTTAATATAAATAGTTTCAAGAAGACATCTATTTTTTTCAGAATTACTACTAAAACAAAATATTTTTATTTTCCTACTGTTTTTATTGGTTTTCTATACTATTTCCTGTTCCAAAACACGAATAATGATATAAATAAACAAAAACATTCTACAAGAGCAATACATTCTTTGCTCTAATTAGAACCTAATTAACCTAACCCTAATTTGTGTTTGGATCTGAATTAACTTAATCCATGGAAGTAAAATAATATCTGACACTCAATAACCCCTTAAATAATAGTGTTGTCAAAAAACCAATAACCAAAGGTAGAATTTTTCTCTTTTTCCAATGTTTATATTATGTATTGATAATTGTCAAAATATGTTTACTATATTTTTAAATAGTAAAGCTGATAAATTGGTTGATAATACAATTTTATTTTAAAAACCTAGATATCAATAACCATATTTCTTTATTACAAGTGCAAAGTCTTGGTTATTAATTATTATATTATATATTGTATAATATATAAAAATGTTTCAAAATCATGTTTTTATTTTTAGGTTCAACACCGCCTACCCAAGATCATTTAACCAATCATGATCAGCTTTTGGCCAAACAATTAGAAAAACAAGAGCGTGAACGTATGAAACATAAAGAACAGGAAGATTTTCTAAAGTTACAAGCTGCTTATGGAATGGACAACAAAGGCAATTATAATCAACAAACTATGACTAATCTACAAGAAGCTGTATCCAGTGGAGAATTAACTGTATATGATTACTATGAAAAAATATATGAAATAAAAATTGCTGAAAGTAAAGGACTTGATACTGGTGAATCAGCTACTAGAGGTTAGTTTTATTGTTAAAATTATTATATGAAAATTGAAATCTGTCAATTTATACAGTTATTGATAATTCAATTGAATATCAATAACTCTTCAGTACCTCGTACTTAGGTGGCTTCAGTAGTGTACCAATAACGTGGTATGACAGGCAATGATCCATAGGCCCATGACTTTAGAGAGCCTTTCAATAAATGTCATAAATCCAAAACTGATCACCATTATTATAAAATTTAAAATACAACAATCTTAAAAATAATTCTTGTAAAATTTAATTGATATAAAAATTTTAATTTACTATTTGAAAAAATGACTGGCACAAGGTTATATTTAAAAATGATTTTATCTTTAGCAGTGTTAGTTTGTTTACGTTGGTGTTATTGAAATAAATGTGGAATGATTTGGTTAGGTTATCCTTTTGATAAAAAGGTATATCCTTTTCACATAAATATTATTTTTAGTGATTAATCTATATCTAAGTCCATGATTATTTTAGTGTCAAAATCTGGTTCAAAAATCGGCCACATCTCTTGCGGTGTGGCATTTGATTATAATTTAAAGAGCGTATTGTAGGTCACAGGATACACCAGTATTTCTAAATATACCCAACTCAACACAAAAAATAACTTCCAAATAAATCTTGATATAAAGAACTCATCTCATAATGTAAATACAAATCAAACAAAAAATTAACTTATTTTAGATTCTAAGAGAAGCAATGAATGTATTATAATTAAATTGATGTGTATTTTAATTTTGTTTTTTTGTCTGACATAGAAATTTGGGTTACTAAAAATGCTCCGATTTTCGACACAAGAATTTTTTACCGATAAAGAAGTAAATCTCGTTGGCACTTTTATTTAGAGGATGTGATACCTGCATGTGTTGTCTCTGTCTTACAAGTGCGTAACATAGCAAATTTTACACTCAGCAGAACACGTGTAGCTCCGTTAGTTTAAAATTTAGTGCGAATTGACCTCTTATAAAATCTAAAAGTAAGATTATTATCTAGGCAACCTCTTAGGTTTTTTATTATATTTTAATTTTAACGCCAGTTATAAGTATTTTAAAATTGTAAATTTTTTATACATCTTAAGATACTTACAACTTGCGTTAAAACAAAAATATAATAAAAAGCCTATGAGGTTTCCTAGATATATTCTTACCTTTAGATTTTATAAGAGATCAATTCACTTTAATTTTTAAATTATTGGAGCTACGCGTGTTCTGCTGAGTGTACAATTTGCTATGTTATGCACTTGTAAGATGGAGACAACACATGCAGGTATCACGTCCTCTTAAGTATTGAAAAATTCTAATTATTTTTCAGTTTAAAATTCATAAAGGTTTTCTTTCCATAGCTAACATTATACATTTTAATAGCAAAAATTCTTCACAAAAAAATGTTACCGGAAACTAACACTAATTTATTTATGAGAGTTTGAATTAAACATTTTTATGAAAGTGGATTTAAACCGGTAATTGACCAAATTTCCATCTATTAATTTTTGATATTTTACTATAATTCAAAAACAAATGATACTAGACACTTAAAAATAACAACAAATGTTAAAATGGCTGATTTTTCATACATGGTAATATTATCAAATTATTTTGACTATTTTTGTTCACTTTATTTGAGAATTTCATAAAAAAGTTTTCATTTGTATTTTGATTTTCAGTGATATAAAGAAAATATTCTATGGTTATTTGAATTTTTCATTTTCAAAGGATATTTAATATAATATTTTTTAGATAATAATAAATAATTTCATGTTTATGTGGTAATGAGTATTTTGTATACGCCTATTGGTATAGGATATGTTATATTATGATCATACTTTTACTAATAATAATGTGTGCAAATTCCACATTTATTATCATCTTATAATTCAAATTTATTTTGTAAAATGCATGTACAATTTTAATTTTTTTTCTAATATAATTTTCATAATATTTTTGATTCTTTTGAACTATTTTTAGCACTTACAAATGTTTGAATATTTTGTTTTGTTTTGATTTTTGTAGGTATAATAACATTTTTGTTGGTATTTTACTTATACGAGACTTCTTTGTTTTGTGAAACACTACAATTCTGTTATCTAAGACTACCTAATTTTTTCTATATTAATACATTGCATTTAATTCTATGTGGATTTTTTAATAAGTATTGTTAATTACAGACAATCTTCCATTGTTATTTTTTGAAGATTTTTAATTTTTTTTAAAAAACAAGTTTTTCTCACTATGCCAGATAGTTATCATATTTATTCAATTAATTCTATGAAGACTTAGCTGACCTTCCAGCTTTCACTGAGTATGCTTACACAAAAAAACAACATAACTGATATAATGAAAATTATAAGGCATTTGTATTGCTTATATTATAGCTTGCTTTTTTTCTTTTAACAATATTTATGGTTTATAAAAATATGTATACAACATACTATTAATAGGTATGTGATTTTTAAATATAAACATTTGTATTCAGTATTTAACATTTAATTACTTATTGTTGAATGTTGATAATTTCCTAAATTGTCAATGAAGTTTTTTTGCGATTTGTGTTATATTTCTATCAGTACTATAAAATAAAAATAAAATAAGTATAACTAATTATATCTAAGTTATGTTACATTATAATTTTAATAACAGCTATAATACAATATTACAATGATATTTTTATCTTATCAGTTGTCAACCATATTTTTTTTTATTATTGAGCGTTAATTAAGTAAATACAAATAACATTATTGCAATAGTTGAAATTAAACTATTCATGCATTAAATCTTATATTCCCTTTGGTAATAAATTGTAAGTAGTTACTGATAAGTACCTACTGATAATAACACCATTTATAAAACATTCTATTTAATATCCATTGTTATTTTAAATAATGTTATAAACATATTCAGTTCTTAGTTTTGTAGTTTTTCTTGTATTTGTTTTATTAAATGTGAAAATTAAAGGATTTTTAATGTGAAGTTTATACAAAATGGCTTCTGAGACGGTGTTTTTGCCTTGTCAGTTTTGTAACAAAATGATTGAATTGAAAAATGTAGACACTCATCAAGATGAATGTCAAACAAAACATAATCATTTAAGTAACGATGGAAACAATGATATTACAATTCCCTGCGAATTTTGTGAGATTGCCATAGATTTAAATGGACTGATGTGTCATCAAATTGTATGTAGAAAAAAATTGAAGAATACAAAAAACCGAGTTCCAAATATTACTGAAAAAACTGAATCAAGTGTATATTCCAAAAATATGTTACTATCAAGTGAAACAGTATATTATCAAGATGAATTTAATCAAAACTCAAGTGAACGAAATACAAAAAAATCTGTTCAAGACAGTAGCTGTAACTTAAATTTGAACTCTCCCAGTACTAGTAAAAACTATGCAGTTCCTACTTTGATATTAAGAAAACCAAAACTAACTAATGATTGCTCGTGTAGTAGTCCACTATCATCAAAACAAAGTATGGCTTTACCAGTGAAATATAATTCTGACATCAATTCAGCGGGTGTAATTAATACAAAAAATAAAATGCACAATGATAGGTCACCATTTTTAAATTCATACCGAAGAGATTTTCAGAGTGATTCTACTAACAAAAATGTATCTTACAGTGAGCATAACTTGCTTATTGTAATACACAGATTTTAATATTATTATATTGACAGATTTTTAATATGAATTTTATACTTTTGTTTAATATTTATGGTATTATACAATTTTATTTTAATTGTTTTAGACTTGATTGAGTACATTCGTCACTTCAGTGCATCATCACCAAATGTAATAGAATTGCATTTGGCTTCTCCAACCGACCATTATAGATCAACTTATGGTGACAAAGGCTGGGGATGTGGATACAGAAATATGCAAATGTTGATGTCCAGTATGCTTTTACAAATGGATTACAATGAGCATATATCGAGAGTATGGGAAGTTGAGAAAGGACCTTTACCACGTGCTTGGATGCCATCCATTTCAAGATTACAGCAACATTTAGAGAAATCGTGGAGTATGGGTATTGACGAACCTGGTAGAGAACAACTAGGTGGTACCGTGTATAACACTAAGAAATGGATCGGAGCCACTGAAGTTGTTACTATGCTAACAGCTTTAAAAATTAAGTAAGTTTCATTTTGAATTAAGTGGAAAATAATATCATTGTGAAATTGTATACAATCAATACAGAAATTATGCAGATTTAACTTTGTACTTGACTTTAAATAACATATAAACTGACATAATGACATTTTTAACACATTTCTGATGGGTGTTTATCTACAATGAATGGAAAAAAGCATGACCTGATTAACATTTTTTATTTTATTATGTTAGTCTATATCTTAACTAATAACTCAATATACTTGGTTGTTTAGAACATTATTAATAGACTTTCGAAAACCGACTGGTTCGAAAAATACTCATCCAGAAATGTTTCACTGGTTGTATGAACATTTTAGCAATAGAAAAAAACAATTTATTCCTCCAGTTTATATACAACATGAAGGTAATTATACAGGGTTTTTCTGCACACTTGGTAAATGCTAATAAATTACACCAGTAAATAATGATATTATTTGTTGTTATTTAGGTCATAGTCGAACTGTAGTTGGTGTTGAAAAACTATCTGATGGGACAATTTTGCTTTTAGTATTAGACCCAAGTAGTCATTACGATAAATTAAGAACAGAAGCTGGTATGTCCACTATGTCACATATAAGAAAATCTATGTACACATTCAAAGCGAAGGAGTATCAACTAGTCACAGTCAGTGGCATAATCACAAGTGATTCAGAATTTGAAGTAAGTAGAATTTTTTCTGTAATTTAACTAAGATTTGTAGGTCTTAACAACTTTTATGCTTAACCTAGCTAATGGAAATAATAATTATTCGATTTTTAGTAATATTGGTACCTATGCAATTGAATCATTAAATATATTTATTGTTTAGTTGTTGTAACTCAAATATTTTACTTTTAAAAAACAATTAATGTTGAACAATCTGCTTCCGTCTGTAGACCAGTGCTGGATAGGCAAGATATCGCCCCACCGAGTTTTACGATTTTAACCTTTCCTAAAAAAGTTAACGGCCCATTTTTCAATAAGATACAGTTATTAATAGCTATCCATATTTTAACAATAGAATCATTTATCATACAATTATACATATTATATTAAGCAATTGACATAGATAAATAATAAATATACTACTAAGCCGACCTAAATGTTAAGCGATCCACCAAGTTCAACTCGGTAACTCGTCGGCTCTATCCGGGCCTGCTGTAGACGATCCATAATTAGGTAGATCAGCGATTCTTAAACTGGGAGTCGCTAGATGATTATTTAGGGTCACCATTAAAAAATATATGTTTAGATACCATGAAATAAATTCACTGAGGTGAGTGACGTATCAGTTAGTTAATACCAGGATACCTAAATCGCTTTCTGTCAATAAATAATAGACAGTAATATTTTAAATTTATATGAGAATTTTTTTCCCTGGGATTTGTATGTGTGGGCTGAGAGCAGACAATTCTATCCTATTGTACATTAGAGTTGGCTATAACTACCATTGTTCATACATCTTCTCACATAATATTTACTCCCCCCCCCCCATTCCAATAGATTTAAAATTTATCAACTTACCAGTTCATTACAATGATTATCCTTAATAATGTTTTAATTGTTGCAGAGTGGCAAGACAATTAAATCTACTCGTGGTTCATAACAACTATCAAGAAACTACAATTAGTTTTGCAGCGCTTAAAGATTTTGTTTATATTTTAATTTTCCATTTCTAAATTCTGTCAAATTAAATTATAGCCTAAACACGAACTATATTTTATTATTTAACACTTTCAGAATGTTTTAGTGCCTACATTACGAGTTACTAAATTAAATTTAATGTTTATGATATAATTACACTTAAAATCCATCATTACAGGTAGTGATTTTAATACAATATTGTAGTTTATAGAATATGATTTGTTTTCATAATTGTATTTATTTATTATCTGAACAAGCACTTGTAAAATAAATAGTGTTTGGTTTTTAAATTAATACATTTAATAGACTAGACAAAATTAATGTATCTACAATGTAAATTTGTACAAAAAAAAAACATTTACATCAGACTTTAGGAATGCTTACTATTTAAATATTAAAACCCATTTTTCTCATGCATTCCTTATGTGCTTCAATTAGATGCCCACATTTTTCTTCTCCATTTTCCATAATACTGTAAAAATCAAACAATTAATTGCTAAATAATAATTTATAAATCTAGTATTTTTTTGTAGTTAATTTTTAGAAATAATATCAATAATTTGGGTTTTCATAAAGTATAGTTAAATATATATACATATATGTGTATAAGTTTGTGTGTAAATGTAGTTTTAGGAATAACAGATTTAAGGTATATTTTGTACTTGTATAATAAATAATAATGATACTTGAATACTGTCAAAATAAAAATATTATTAGATTTTTGTTGATTTAGTTCTGTCTTTTTTTTATATACATTATATATTATATTATAAATAGTATGAGCTATAATAAATGTTATTATATGGTTAAATATGATTAAGTGTATAAAATATTATATTAGAGTAGAACTTTGACAAGAGATTGTACAAAATTTAACACTACAATTTACATCCAAATTACTAATATACATTAATATAATATGATATTAAACTGTATTTATTATACCTAACACAATTTTAAATTTTAAAATGAAAATCAACAGTGGAGAAAAATTCAAATTTAAATAAAATACAGGCATTCCAAAATATTTGACTTTATAATAATTCTTTGCTAAAATATATAAAATTATAAATGCTCCACCCTTTGTCTCTAACTAGACCCTTTACAAAAATCTAGGCATCAAACCAATAGGAGAAGAAGCTGCTATCTTCTTCAAACATTTTTTATATTTGATTCGATAACCATGAAAATCCTCTGACAAAAGGCTTACATATCATGTCACTTCCAAGAAATCCTCGTCATAGACTCAGAAGAAAATGGTGTGGTTTACCTTAATCCTATAATAACGTAAATTTCAAGTTAAGTGCTACTAATGGGTGGCTTCTTAATCAAGCAACCCAAATAATGTTATTTTTAATCCATTCTCACGTATACTTATTGTGCTTAATTGTATATTTCTTATAAAAATTTGAGAAACTCCATTAAAGTGAAATTGTGAAACAAAATATTAAAACAATATTTTATTTAATGAAACTAAACAGAAAATGTTTTTAATTTACAAATACGGTAAAACCTCTTTAAATCAGAATCACTTGTGACCAACTGATTATTCAGATATAAAAGATAGTTATACATCGTAAATTTGATCATAATCTCAAGCTGTTATATCGCTATTTTCGAGATTATTCACAAATTAAGGGGAACTACTTGTTTGTTAATACACATTACATTATAAAAGTGGAAAACCAATGACACACCTGTCAAAAAAGGCGCATTAAACAAATTGTAAAGGCTTTCAAAATGTTTTTTATTTCATTATTCAATCTTACATTTAATGGAATAAAAACTAGCAAATGAAAATCTTAATTTTATTAAAATGCACAGATTGCAAAAAATAAAAATGTAAAAGTATGGAAATCTCTTGCATATAAAATTTTGCATTTTGAAAAAATAGTTCATTCCAGATACACTAAATATTAGCATATCGTGACATCATACATTTCTGAAAATATATTTTCCACAATTAATTTGGACAAATCAAAACAGATAGTAAATACATTGATAAATGAAACCAAATAATGTGATTCATTAAAACACATTTTAAATTAACAAAAAACCCTTCTTAACTCATAAATCTTTTATAACGCTGATCCACCCAGAAAAAAACAATGTTTATGGGCCTATGGATATAGAACATATTTCTGGCCCATGAATTTGTATTAATACTGAATGTAAAATAGAATTTCAGGGAAAATTGATAAACATTTAATTACCTACTATTAATCCTAAACGACCTAAACATCTAAAATAAATAAATTGTACAAATTGTTAGACATAGGTTTGCCTACACACAACATTAAATCAAAAATACCAAGTACCTCGTTGCATACCAAATAAATAAATAAATAATATTACCAAGCATCTCTGACTCTTTTGGTGTCCGGACAAGCACAACAAGCTTTTAATTTTTTTGGTTCTTCGGTGGGCTTATTCTCCAAGGACGATGCTATGGATTTATCGCTGATCAAGGGCATCATTATTTATCGTCGAAAAATACTGGGACGGATTCGAAATTCAATAAAATATTGCGTTAACTGATGCAAACTATATCGTTGTCGTTATGCTAACTGCACAGAGAACATAAGATAGTTCAATAGTTTATCAGTTTATTATGAGTCAAGTTTGAAGTTACTGACAACTACTACCTAAATATAGGGTTACACAAATATTTTCGATATTATCGAAATATCGATAGTTTAGAGAAAAATATCGATATTTATACCGCGGTATTTAAATTTATTTTTACTTCTGAATAATCATAATTCTCATTACACATATTTAGTGCATATTAAAATTCAGTTACCTATAGCCCTGCTGTAGACCAATTATTTTTTTATGATTATTTTGAAATAGAATATCGATATTTTTATTTCGATTTATATCAGCCATGGCTATTGATATCAGTTTGCTCAAACCTAGCAGACAGTGTCAAGAACGATCTCTCATCTCTGAAGTCTAAAACTAAATACCTACTAAATTTAAATGTTGAAGTTGAACAATCAGTTTTAAGATTTTACCTAATGTCCACGTCAAAATGCATAGCATAATATAGATTTATGACAGTATGACACTTGAATCATGTCACACAGTATGACACAAAATTCACACAATTATTTTTTAAGGTTATATTTGTTAAGACATTGGAGATGATTGATAATGTAATAGATATTAAAGACATCTCAGTTAATTTTTTAATTTGGACGAAATTAGGTGCTCATTAAACACGTTTAAAGATATACCTAATATATGTTTAATCGTGTCATTAAATAACCATGAATAATGATTTTAATTATGCTGTTGTAATTTGAAATATTATTCGTGGGTACTTGAAACTTTTAAAGTGTATTATTTTATGTACAAATATGATAATATTATGTCAACAATATTAAAAGGATGTCAGCCGTCAGCGTAATATTTGTTTTCTCTCTCAGACCCGCAGAACAAAGATAAAGCACTTTCACCTAAAATTGCTTTTTATGATTTTTGAGTAATCTTAGAGTATAATCATCTATTATAAAAATTATAAAAGATAATATTTTTAAAAGTATGACGTATCGTTTTATATTTTTTTTTATAATCTGACTTTTTATTTGACTTTCAAAAAAAAAAAAAAAAATTGTCAATTAAAATTATTCCCACAGAACGGCCCTGCAAAATATCTAGGGATGCACCTCGACTCACGATTAAATTGGAAACATCACGTTTGCTAAAAAAACTGCAAATTAAAGAGGAACTATAAGGTCACTTTATTGGCTGATCGGAAGATATTCTGAACTTGAAATTGCAAGCAAACGTCTTTTATACATAGCGATAATTAAACCAATTTGGATCTATGGAATACAATTATGGGGTTGGGCCAGTCATTCCAATATTGAGATTATTCAACGCTGCCAAAACATTGCTCTCCGTACTGTACTATTGTCGCAGCATACCGGTACGACAGAAATGATATTATCCATCGAGATTTGATGATGACTTCCGTCCAGGACGAGATTACTATGTTTGCACGAAAACACGAGTAAGGCTAGATCAACACACCAATCCAGCAGCAATTCAACTACTTGATAACTCTCAAGATATAAGGCGTCTCAAACGCCGAAGACTATATGACTTAGTATAAATATTTGACTAAGACTGGGGCCCCTCCACTGGGAGTGATTACCCAAACATGTTTTTGTATATATTTACCAAAATATGTATTCATTAATATTTATGTACACCTTTGTAATGTATTTTTAAAGATCATTGATCGTTATAATAAAAAATGTCTTCGGATGGTTTAATAAAAAAAAAATTAAAATTATATTTAAACTAATTTGTTAATTACCCTCCAAAATATTATGTTCTATCGTTTTCATAATGGGTAATTTATCCTCGGATTACTCAAAAATATAAAAAATAATCCGTTTTGTCGAGGGCCAGAGGGAGAAAACAGTGTGCTGCACTGCCAGCATCCTGTTAATTCAACCTACCGGCTATTTTAGTAATAATAACAATAAAAATATTGAAATATAATATAAAATATTCTAGGCCAGTGAAAATAATAATATTATAGTAAAATTTTTTTTTTTTTGATCCTGAGCCCGGCAACTGTGGCCATTAGTTATTAGTAGGTATCGTAGGTTTTTGTATTGATGGTTTGTAGGTTTTTGGTACGGTAGGAGGGAACACGTGTGTGTTTGTTTTGGCAGAATTTCGAATGGGGCACCCGTAGGTTTCTGCCATGCCCCGGGGGTGGGGGATGGCAGTATTATAGTAAAATATATAATTGTAAAATATTGAAATATTGAATACCCATATCCAGCGTATAAAGTACTCTAAAATCTAAATATTAATAAATATGAGGTGTATAATGTATATAAAATATAAAGTTTAATAATATATTGTTTAAATACTTATGGCAAACCTATGGGCTATAAGGTGTTACCCGGCGTATAGTATAGGCAAAATGGGTACGTATTAATTCCTGCGTGGTGAAACGAAGACAGCATTTGGATTGTTGCCGTGGTAATAAATATTTAATGTAAGTCTAAAATGTACATTTAAGCCCCAAAATAATAAGAAAACAAGATTAAACATAAGCATAGACTCTTCCGGTGAACACTAGCTGTATCCCGCCGAATAAATAGTTGTCTTCATCCATCTTCATGTATCAACGAACTGAACTTAGAATGTATCGAGAGATTTTATGAAAACCACCTGAACTTAACGACATAATATGTGAGTACAAGCTTAACAACTTATCCAACTATTGATGGACAATTTGTTCATTGAAATTATTACAATAATTGTCGATTTCCATTATAAATGTCATAGTGATAATATGTCAGATATTATAATTATTATGATAAATCTATACACCTTTTACGCAGTATGTAGTAATATGTTTCTGTTTATAGTTTCAATGTATTTAGTAAATAATAATATGCTGTGGTAACTGGTAATGATGGAAGGTATAATACTTTTCAAAAGCGCTGGGAAAAACAAACAACAAATTAAGAAGAAACGGGAATTTTTAAGCAGAATAGATTTTGATTTTTGGTGTAACTCTAAAACAAATGATCGTAGATTCATACAACTTTTACTGAATGTACATATAAACATTTTTTATACTCCACCAAACGTTCAAAATATTTCAACTCATGTTGAGTTATTAATAATTGACACGGACGTCCGTTTACCTAGCTTTGTGGAATAATCCGACATACACTGCAGGTAATCAAAAGTCGCGGATTGGATTTAGCACTTGCTATATTTCTTATGTAAATAAAACTACTCTCTCAACTTGTATAATATTTCAGTAGAGATGTTTTTGAGTGTATAAGCTACAAACATACATTTGGTTTTTAACCTTTTTAAATATAGTTTCTTAAATCAATGACACGTAAATGTGAGTAATGTGACGATGATACATGCTTTTACCTTATCTGTATGCGTTACCAATGACAACCAGTATTATGATATACAAAAAATACTCATTTCTAAAAATGTCTACTATTGCCATGTCTGTAACCAATAGTCATCATTTATAATCAAAAAATATTTTTTTTACATATTTTTTAAATGAGAATATTGGGAAAATTTAGTTGAGGCTCTTACGTTGATCAGTCTTTCAGCTAGGACATATCCTATTATATTAGTAGAATATAGATACTAAATAGTAAATTGGAAAGAATGAAAATAATTTTCCATATTGTGTACATGTGGAACTCATCCGACTAACATGGAACAAGTGACAACCATATGCCGACAATGAGTGTCTTCTTATTCAACATTGTATGTCTATGTTATTACCCTTACCACATAAACTAATTGAGCATGAAATGTATAGACTATAGATTGTTTATTTCTTAAACAAATTAAAATAAATATTGTATCAATGTATACAATTGAAATGTTTGTGAATAATGAGCAGTGACTATTATTACAATTGATACTGATAATAAAATAAGACATAGGTAGGTTCGTTATTTGATAAAATACGCGTTATTCGCTAGCGAAGCGAGCTGTTTTGTGTGGTTAGGTGTTTCAAATATTTTCTTCAGTTTGAATAATAAATTGGGTGGGTGAGCTTTGGTTAGAGTTGAACCACCTTTTTTTTACTGTACTCGGCGCCATTGATGTTAAATCTATACATGTGTACACAGTAGGCGCACAGAAGACTATAATATTATGTATTTATGTCTTAAAGGTTTATTCTGTATTAGTTATTACCATGAGTCCATGAACTAAGATATAGTTAATGCTTTTTAGTTATTAAGAATAATTATGTTAATACTTTAGTGTGTAACGGTGTAACACATCCATATTCCATTGCAATATTATACGTACCTAAATATTGACATTTGTAGCTTAAAAAATAGCGTTTAGAGCAATTCCGTGCCAATACTTTTGCATAATTCCCAGACTGTACTCAGTACTGCTATAGTCCTCTGACCAACTTGTAATTTGAAAAGTATCATCTATATAGTACACTGCTAAGCCCATGATATTTCAAGCTAATTGGTTAATTAGTTTAGGATACGGAGGGGTCGACACCTGTTTTTTGTAAAATAACACAGGTTAAATACGAGTTGGACGTCTCACACTCTCGTATAAATATATACCGTCGTGTGCTCATTTACTTTTTTACTTAGTGCTGGATACCGTTAAAATTATGAAATTAAATAAACAAAAGTCGAGCTCAGTGCATAATTTTTTGTATTTTTAGAAGATTCAAGATAAATGACAAGAACTGTTGTATGTGATACAAGAATACAAGTAGGTATCTCCGTACTTCAATACTGCCTATCCCAGAGACAAGCTATAAAAAATTTGAAAGAATTTAACCTAGATTGCCTAACTTTCACAATCAATTTCAACAAGCACTTTAGAATTTAGAATTTAGCTGCTGTTATTCAATAGTATATGATTATTAATCAATAAACTATATTATTTATTGTAGTACTTATTGAAAACAAAAATTATATAATGGTCAAATAAAGATAAACCATTTACACTCTTAATATTTTTTATTTAGTTTTAAATATATATTATACATAAGAGAAAAAAACCGTTAACTTAAAATTCCCAAAGTCCTAAAATTGGTCATGCAAATATTTATTCATAAATAAATGTAAAAATAAAATATAAAAATTATTTTACAAAAGTGTTTTTGAGAAATACTTGTATTAAAATGTTGTTAAAACAATATTGTTTTGACTACAAGCGAAAAAAGAAATCTATTTAATTCATTCAATTTTATCATAATTCTTGTCGTTATTTAATTTGATGGAGGAGGTGGTGGCGGCGGAGGTGGCACTGCTAATAGTGTTTGCAAATCAGGGGGAGGCATCATCATAGTTGAAGGATTCATTGATGGTGGAGCTTTTGCTTGTTGTTGTTGCTGGCTTGGCCATGGTTGAGTAGGTGGAGGCCACATACCTGATACAGTTGTAGGGGCAGGAGGTGCAGGTGGTGGACCTTGTTGCCACGGAGGTGGCATAGATGTTGGTTGGTTGGGAGGTGGTGGTGGTGGTGGCATGGCCCATGGCATCTGTTGTTGAAAATTTTGATTTGATACCGGTGGTGGTGGTGGAATGTTAGAATACTGTTGACTTGATGGTGGTGGCATTTGCCAGGGAGGTGGAACATTTATTCCAGGAGGAGGCATGGGTGCTCCATTCATCGGTTGATTTGACCAGGGTGGTGGAGGTAATGAATTTGGTATTGAATGAGGTGGTGGTATTGACATAAGTGGTTTTAATGGTTGAGGCTTATTAAATAAACCTCCATTACTATTCCCAACAGAAGGACGCATGGTATTATCATCATGCTTTGGTGGTGGTGGACCTTCACCAAGTTCAGCCATTAGAGACATATATTCTTCATCAATTTTATTCTTATCCTGATTAATTGGAAAACTGGCACCGCCAGTGTTTTTCATTCTACAATCTTTTGCAATATGCCCAGCCCCACCACACTGAGTACATAATATACTGTTTGTAACATTAGGTTTATCTTGGCACTAAAAAAATAAATAAAATAGAAAATTTAATAATTATATAAGTTTTTGAAAAAGTTCTTATGGTATTAAGTTGTGTTCTGCCTAAAAGTTATCCATAACCTTAAGTAATTATAGTGCACTAAAATTCTGTAGAATTATAGTAATATATTATACTCACCATCCAAGATTTATGATCTGCAGCACCACAATTAGAACACCTAGGTCCATCATTTTCTCTCAGAGTACCATTCAATAGAGCAAGTTCCCTAAGTTGCATGCGCCGTAAATCATTTTGGCCTTCTGGAACTTCTACACCTTGTTTTATAATTTCTTTAATCTATAAATCATAAGAAATATAAATATTTAGTTAAACAACAAGTTTACGAATAATACCTTGTTCACAGCTTTTTGAACATATTCAGGATTGTTTCCAGTAACATAAGCATGTAATGGTTCATCTTCTCCTGGTAGTGGTTGTCCATCTTTACGGGCAACTTTTCCTTCTTTGACTGAACCTTTACCACGGATAATAATTTTTGCACCAGTCTCCTTTTCCATTGCTATAAAATAATGCATAAGTAATAAAATGACATTCTGATAGAAAAATAATTAATTAATTTTAACCAACACTTTAATGTATTTCCACGTGGTCCTATTAAAAGACCTACAAAATTAATGTCTGGATGTTCATCTTGAGGTATCATTACTTTATCACTAACACGAATGACTGGAGGCCTGCAATTTGGAATTTTTATTTATTAGTTTTTACAGCATTTGTTTGTATTAATCATTACTAATTACTTATAATCAGCAGGAGGCTTAAATGTAGGATTTATAATTGCCATGCGTTGAATAAGCCTATGGCGTTCTTCTTCTAACTTTTTGCGAGTTCGATATTCTCTAGTATTCATTCGTTTACCATCACTGCTATAAATGGGCTCTGGTGAAGGCGATCTGAAACAATATTGGTGATTCTTTCTTGGTATCTAATAATTTAGCCATAAATTTAGTCTTATTGAAAAATAAAAATGTTTATGGTCACGTGGACATTACATAATATATCAAATTATAAATTGAACGTTCATCATATTATTAAGATATGCAAATTTTTAGATTAGCATCCACTGGAAGAACATGGTTTAACTTCAAAAATTAAAATAGACGCTAAATAAAAAATATTAATGAAAATTGTGATTAAACTTAAAATTAAACATATGCCTGTTTAGGAAAAATTAATTAATCACCTAATAAAATTAATGAAATCTTAGTATTCATATAATTAATTCAAGATCGAAGGAAGGTTCCACAAAACATTTTTTAATTTTTTCATTATTTGAAATAATCCTGTAAATTACCATATTTAATTTAATGCCAAATATTAAAAATGTACAATATTAATGATTTTGTGTTTTAAATGTAAAAACAAAGTAGTGGAACTTTCCGCGGTTAATTATTAACCCTAATCTTAAAACACTGCCTTTGGGAATTCTTTGTGTATTCTCTACTGAAAACAAAACAAATAGTATTATAAATGTCAATATTATGATTAGACCAAACCGTATAACGTATTGAAAGTAGTAGTGCTAAATAATAGTTGATGGATTTCCAAATCAGTCAAACCTTTCTTCAGGATTAGATGGAATGCCCAGCTCTCCTGTCCTCAGCTTGCGTCCAATTTCTTCTATTTGAAGTTGTACTAAAATGTAAACGGGTTAGAATAGGGCAAAAACGCCCGGAAATTAGTACATAAAGATTAACATAGCTCACACAAAATATTTAAAAATAAATATTTAAATTACTTTTAAATAAAATACTTTAAGTCATCCGTATTTATTTAGCTCTATATTTTAATGGATATATATTTTTTTGTTAAATTATATTAATAAGTATAAAAATGATTTTAATTAATTTTTAAAATTCATATATTAATTAAATTTTATATGTACATCCAGTTTTTACAAGTTCTCATGCATGGTTGCAAATAGTTAGAATTTATATTGTGACAAACACATTTATAAATTAAACCTTAATGAACAAGTTATCAAACATAAAAATAGGACTTTAAGTAGAATAGATGTAAGCATATTATAATTTAAATGAATAAATCAAATATTATGAAAAATCCAGAAGCTACACAGTAAGTGAACTATGGTAAATGTAAAAAGTTTATAAGAGCATAAAAAAAGATAAAATATTATTAGACATATCTTATGACTACACATAATGATAATTATTCTTACACAATAGATTTGAGCATAGAGTTTAAATTATGATTAAAATATTCGGTTTTGGAGCATGCAAGTTTTTATAAGCTACCATGCCCAATTAAAAAAAACTATGTAATAACAAATTAAAAACTTTGAATATGTTCTAGCTATAATATTACCTAAACCCAAAAATATACAAATCCTTTCATATTCTTGTACATCGGGTTAGGCAGATAGTAGTCAGTGCGCTGTAAAGAAAAAAATGAATTCTATTCCATAGTTTTAAGTACATAATTATTGTATGTACATAGATTGAGCATGCTACTCATGATATTTTATTTTTCAAAATCATAAAAAAGAATAAATAACTGAACATATTAGCCTTATTTAAATATATATGTTAAGTTAATATGGTTGTAAATGAATATCAAACTTTAAATTGAAGTTTAATACAAGTGAACTAGTTGGTTTACATCCAATAAGTATAAAGCTCTACTAAAGCTTAAGTATTAATGTATTATATAAGACAAGGCAAATAACAACAATAATGCCTTATGTTTAAATCATTGTAACAGTTTGGTAGATATTTCTCAGCTAAATATTTCACTAAAAACAAAAAATAATCCTCATATTATAAAAATACAATATAAACATGAACTTTCCAATGAGTTACATAATATTGCTTGTTTGCCCATACATACTTGGACAATACTGGTTTATTTAAATTCATTCACCGCGACTTAATGTTTTAGAATAAAAAACATAATCAACTAAAAACATTATCATCTTTCCATTTTTCTTTTTTTTTTTTTTTAGATATTATTAATTTATTTCATGCACATGTTAAGACATTTTAATTTAATATTATCAATAAAGATATCAACTTACAAATATAAGCTTCCTCTTGTTCTTTAGTGAGGTTATGAGGTAGTACTGTGGGCATGCCTGGTATAAATGTCTTCTCCAAGTCACTTCCACCCCATCTTGACTTCTTCTTCCGCTTGCGGTCATTAGCATCAGAACCTGAAAATCACAAAAATAATTTATAATGTAAACTAACTTTACACAAGATATTGTATTCATGAACTTACCAGAAGATTCACGTTTATTCAATGAGCTATCACCGTTCTGAGGTTTTACAAACATATTCATGTAGTTATTGACACCCATGTTGGAGCTCATATTTTCAACAGAAACTAATTCTTGAACAGTCTGTCTCGAGTTACGTATACGACAACTGCTGCAAGTAGCTTATTATTAATTGAAGTTTACAAGTACAGCAATCAATGATCGTCCGTGGACATGATTCAACAATAATTAATTTATACGTCACTTACCTATACGAAAACGGTATCGAGCATAGATTCGACAATTAAGTACCTGACGACTGAACAACGATTTACAACTTGTCTAAATGTCTTACATAAACTAAAAAATATATAATATCATATTAAAATACCGAGCGTACGACCTTTGAACATGGATTGACTCGGGTTGAGATTCGGGATCGGGGATCTGAGCTTGAGGTTCAACCTGATAAATTTATTCGTGTTTGTTGACGCCTACCAGCATTCAGTAGAGCCATTTTTCGTTAGATTTCTATTCCATGACATAACCTTAATTTTTTATCATACTTTAAACTTATCACTCGTAGAATGGTTTGAATTTGAGTCGCATGCGGTGTGTATACACATGAGTACATAATGAAATGATGTGTAGACAGTATACCGGATACTCAATAGTCAATGCTTAGTTCAAACTTAGTTTTTAGTTGAAAAACATTCGATTTTTCGATTCACCACAATGTCGTTTTTCATTCGTAAAAATGTTTCGAAACGAAAAAAACCACCGGTGCGCATCACCAACAATAACATCAAGAAGAAAAAGACACAAAGTCAAGCCGACGACGAGATCTCTTCCGATTCCAGTGAGTCCGACCACGATGACCCACAACCATATTCGTCCGAATCGGAGAGCGAAAAGTTTATTACGGCGGGTGAGAAAAAAGTTCAACTTGCCAAGAAGTATTTGAGTGAGATTGAGGAAGAGGAGCGTCGGCGTTTAGAGGATGAGGATGACGACGAACAAGTTAATAAAAATGTTCTGAAACGTTTAAAAGACGATGTCCTCGATCAGAAAGGGCAATTGAAAACAAAATTGGCCGACAGTTTATCGTTTCCAACCGATATTGTTGAGTTGCGAAACAGGAACCACGCCAAAGCTATTACTTGCACCGTTATATCAACTGATGACAAGTATGTGTATTCCTGTTCAAAAGATTCTTCCATAATACAATGGGACTTAGAAACCTGTAAAGTACGCAAGTCTTTGAGCTATAATCGCAAAAGACCACAACACAATCCAACGCACCACAACTATCCAGTCTTATCTCTCGCCGTTTCCGATAACTATTTAGTGTCTGGTGACAATTCTGGTCTTATCGTGGTCCGAAATCCAATTACGTTGGACTACATCGGGTCATTGACAGGGCACAAAGATGGTGTTACTGGCTTGACAATTTGCAATGAATCAAATCAACTATTCAGCTGCTCAAAAGATAAAAGCGTCAAGGTTTGGAATCTTGTTGACATGTGCTATGTGGAAACACTTTTTGGCCATCAGACAGAAGTCACCTGCATGGACATGTTACAAAAGGATCGTATAGCAACAGCTGGAGGCTTGGAAAATATAGTTAGAGTGTGGAAGATACAGGATGAAACACAGTTGATATTCAACGGAACAGGTGGTTCAATAGATACTATTCAAAAAATTGACAGTGCACATTTCGTCACTGGCAGCGATAATGGAGTTGTCAGTATTTGGGGAACACTGAAGAAAAAACCATTGTGTAATGTTGAAAATGCACATGGAATCAACAATACTAACGATCAACCTAATTGGGTATCAGCAGTTGGAGCTTTAGCAAATTCAGACCTAATAGTGTCAGGAAGCAACAACGGGACTATTAAGTTTTGGAGGTGCACAAACAATTTTAAGTCATTATTACCATTATTCAATGTTCCTGTTAAAGGTTTCATAAATGGACTTGTATTCACAAACGATGGTAGTCGATTGATTGTAGCCATTGGCAATGAACATAGATTTGGCAGATGGCACGACGTAACTGGTGTCAAAAACAGCTTGCATGTAATTAAACTGAACTTTATTAAAAAATAAATTATACAGGACATACTTTTGTTATTTTAATTTTAAAATATACAATTTTATAAAACTTCACTTAACCTATTGTAATTGTCTATTAACTTTGGAAGGTGGAGATCCAACAATAATATAACAAATAGCTCTCATAGCTTCTAGTATACTTTGAAAAGATCCTAATGTATGAACTTATGTGTCCACCAATACTATTCTAAATTTTATAACATTTAAGATGATAAACTTTTTTGTTCCTCTTTTTCTAGCGAATTTTCCAACTGCAAGTTACAAATTGTCTCTTTTTAATGGTTTTACGTCTTTCACCTAAAATTAAAAAATATAACCAATATTATTTTTTTAAAAACAACTTACACTTAGAAATTTATATTTTTTGATATAACAATATGCCTATAGAAATAATATAAGAGTGACAAATTTATTTTCATTAATATCATTAAAAATTATTTTGTAGATAAAAGAAAAACATAATCCTAATAAGATCTATCATCAACAGGTGTATCATTTAAATTAGAATCTAATTTTACTTAAGTCATTTTTTCGAATTCAAGATATTTATGTGCAACCAATGTAACGTAGGTACAGATAATTGTGCTTATTTTAACTTCAACAATCTAGAGTATACCACAGGTCACAGATGTGAATTGAAAAATGTGATGTGCTTAGGCGAGTGTTGTGTTTTTAAGATTTAAATGCACTGGACTGTATCCAGACCATAAGTGATGTAAGTTACTCATTTTTAAGATCAAAAAATAAAATATTAGGTTTTTGATAACCTTTTCTACAATAACAATAGATAATTGAGGTGGAAAATATGAAAATCGGTGCAGAAATATAACATTCAAAGAGACATTATTTGCTCAAGCTAAATAAAACAGCTGTGCCACAAAATCATAAGTACCTTTTAGATGAGTTTCTGAAAAATGTTAACAGAAGCATAAGTACTCCCCCCCCAAAAAAAGTTAACGATTCATGCCAATATGCCATATTAGTGTAAAATATATTATACGCACATATTACTTCAAAAGATTTGACAGACGGGCAGTTTAGGTCGAATCAATGTCATAGCGTCTTCCACTTCGAATCTATAGAAAAACTACTTGACAAACTCTGCTACCTTCTGCAAGTATTACGAGCCGATCTTGTTGTTGGAGACAAGGCTTCTGGATCTGACGTTGAACCCAATGCGCAGACGTAGGTTATCGACGATGGCCGTATAGATTTTTGATGGACCGCTTCTCACGAAGCACCAAGCCACTAAGTAACTTAGTATAAGGAATAATTATTTCTTATGCTATGCCCAGTATAAGTTATTAACACAGTTTATATAACATTAATATTTAAATTTAAATTTTCATATAAAAATTATCAACAGTAGTAGGTATAATTAACAATTGAAATTTGAAGTCTATACTCTATGTCTACACGACGTTATAACAATTTCCTAAGGCCCTGTATGGCCTATGAATTATGAACTATGCAACACACGTGCAGGTGCAGCTAAGATAAACTATAACCAAATAATAACTGATAACACCGATAAGCGATTGGAGTTTGAAATTCTTGTTCAAATTTTTATTTCACTTTTTATTCCATGAACGATAGAACATTAGATCCATTTATATTACGCCGTTATTAATAATACCTACTAATAAATAGTAATTATTACTATAAACTATTTACATAAAAATGTACCTACTACCTACATAAAAATACTAAAAATACAATTTTAAATACCTATCATCTATATACGTGCTGGATTTTGCCGCGTTGCAGACTGCGGTATGGGCTATGAAGGATTCGAGACTTGAGTGTACTCAATACTGTATTACATATAAATAATATGTACACCAACAACATATAGCCATTAGAAAATATTTCAAATTTAAATGATGCCTATTGGTCATTGCTCTAGGCTTGACGGTTGACAATGGACACTTAATCCGTTATTATTTGGTAGTTGCAATAAGAAAAAATATATTTGGCACTTACTACTTATTTATTACTAATAATATTACGTTTTGTACATGTACATACACCTGATGCCATCGGCTCGTAGATACGTCACGCCTCACGGCCACACGCGTGTGATCATGTGACTCCGGACTCACTGATTCGAGTATTAGACGTTCATTCTATAATGTTGATTATAATTTATAACATCATAGCACAGCAGTCATATCTGCAACAGGTAAGCAGCTGTAGGTGCATCAGTACCCGGCGGTCGGCTCGTTAATACCTCTATATTACCTACATAAGTTAAATTTAACGATTTTTTTCTGCTTATATTTACAGATACTTGTAGACATTATTCCTAGCCGACAACGGTTTTCAAAGAAAGTATATATTATATTATTCAGTTCCTTTTACAAATTGAATCATAAATTATGCACGCCGCTATAAATAAATATTCTTCGGTTTGCAATGCTACCAAAAACATATTATGTGGCTGTATCAAACGGCATTCGTCTCATTTTGTGTATCACCCTGAACGGATTTCCAATGAACTTGGTGAGATTTTATTAAATTCATGAAATTATTATTTCGATTAGTTTTGTTTCAACATTTATTGTTTTAAATATTTTAGGTAAAACTAGTAAGAAGAATATGTATCAGGCAATCAATAGTGCCATGGATTTGGTACTGAGTAAAGATCCAAACAGTGGTAATTTATTATATTGTAAATTGTTAATCTTTTATATTATTTAAGCTTACATTTACTTGGTTTAACTTTTGAATTAGGTTAGTTTTTTTCAGTTACATTGATATTTTATATAAATTGTTACAACTTAATTTTTGAACTTTAATAGATATTATATTGTCTATCATAACTGGATGATTCTTTATATTTGCATGTATTTAACAATTTATTCATCAGTTGTTTTGTAAAGAATTATACATCTTAATATTCTAATTTTCAGTAGGTTTAATGAAAACAAAAATTTCTGATAAATGAATAATAGTTCATTAATTCTGCCTGATGAATAAACCTCCACATGAATAAAACATACTAATACATTCTACTACAAAAAATTATACATTATTAATATTCCTATATGTAAAATTAACATACATTTTCATTTGATATTTTATTGAGATTATCTTTTTACTTGTGTATTATTTTAACATTCTATTGTAGGCAATTAATATTACAAATGATTGATTCCGACGAACTAGTATAAGGAATATTGTGTAAGGTATATTTATATATTATATATAAATTAATGTATGTCTCTTATGCCTGCCTAAAAGGCTGGACTGATTTTAACTAATTTGTTGTGTGTGTTTGAGTGGTTCTCTGGAAGATTTAGATTCACAATTGGATCCAGTAGCCGGTAGGTTCAACTCAGGGTAACTCAAACAGAGATTAGGACATTTTTGTTTATAAATGGTTGACTTTGGTTAAAGGAAATAATGATTAGTAGAAATTAGTATTTTTTTTGTTTATTTGTTGCCATTTGTTATTTGAAGCATTCGTCAAATCAAATATTCTCTCATTGCTTACCAAGGTGGCTGAAGTGCACTTATAGCCGCTTATCAACGTGTCTGCAATCATAATAAAAAATTAATAAAACATATAATTCATATAGAGTTGGCATGTTTAATGGGAAACAAAGTGCAAGGGATTATGTACACATCTAGTAGGGTCCACAACCTACCGCAGATGGATTGCCTACCTCATAATATATACTGCTCGCATTATTACAAGCAAGTCTCATACTATCATATAGAGTTGGCATTGTTAACAGGTAGCAAAGAGCACGGGATCAGCTAGTAAAGTCAATGGGTTAAAAGATAAAGAGTCATATCTGTTCATAATCTACTCTCATTAATTATTTGTTAACATTTATCTACCCATTTTTTGACTCGCCTGCATCAAAAGTTTAATTTTTGATGCCATTTAAAGTAGGTATTTTAAAATGACCATTCTCTGTCCAACGACAGTAAAGTTATGGTCCAAAGTATAGAATATTAATGTACACAAATTATGAACACATTATATTGATATGTTTTGGTAATTGATAAAAATAATATGGTTTAGTATATCATTACATTGATATTATAATACAAATTTGCCATATGTAAAATAAATAATAAAACAAATCAATTTATGAAGTGTTTTTAAATTGTTATATGTTTATTCTTACATAGGTTATATACAAATTTACATGTATTAATATTGTAGTTGTGTTTGGTGAAGACGTTGGATTTGGTGGGGTATTCAGATGTACTAGTGGTCTGCGTGAGCGATATGGCAAAGACCGTGTTTTTAATACACCACTTTGTGAACAAGGTATTGTCGGTTTTGGAATTGGTCTTGCTGTAGCCGGTACCACAGCAATTGCAGAAATTCAATTTGCAGATTACATGTTTCCTGCATTAGACCAAGTATTTTAATAATGTTGTTTCCTATTTCCGAATTAAATCTTAATAATAATACTGATTAATTGTCAATATTGTCATACATCATTTATTTTTAGTTGGTAAATGAAGCAGCAAAATATCGGTACCGTTCTGGTAATTTATTCGACTGTGGTAAATTAACTGTACGAACCCCTTGTTCTGCTGTTGGTCATGGTGCGCTTTATCATTCACAGAGTCCTGAAAGTTTTTATGCTCATGCACCAGGACTCAAAGTAATTATTATTTTTAATTTGTGTCTAATAATTGTTTGGTAAACATCTCAAAATGTAATTATAAATTATAATAAGTTCTTAAATATATTTTTAATATAATATCAAACATTATTGTCTCTAATTTGTTTTTACTCTTTACATATCTAATAAACATGAATTAAATTATTATTTAAAAGGCATTAATTAAGTATTATGAATAGGTACATAAACAATATTAATTAAAAATAATATTTATGAAACTGTTATTTATGTATTTGGTTTTTTATAAAGGTTATAATAATAGTTCAAATGTAATTAGTTTTTGTATGGGGTGTTAGGAAGGTTTAGGGGCATCTATGTTTGGTATACTTTCTTGACTGAATTTAACTACAATTTAAACTTAATGTTTATAATTTAGTTTTACAAGCCTTTAAAATATTTTAAAAGTTCTTTATATAAAAATGTTTACAGATTGTTATGCCTCGCAGTGCTCAAACAGCAAAAGGGTTACTTCTATCTTGTGTGCGAGATCCAAATCCATGCATATTTTTTGAGCCCAAAATTATGTATAGGTTAGCAGTAGACGATGTGCCTGATGATGACTATGAACTACCATTAGGAAAAGCTGACGTGTTGATCGAGGGTAGAGATATCACATTAATTGGTTGGGGTACTCAAGTACATGTGTTACTTGAAGTCGCGGAAATAGCTGACAAGGATTTTGGAATTTCATGTGAAGTAATTGATCTGGTAACCATACTACCTTGGGATAAACAAACAGTCTCAAACGTTAGTAATTGAACATTTTATATAAACATTCGTTTTTATATTTATTCAATCTATTGTACTTTATTTAGTCGGTGAAAAAAACTGGCCGTGCTATAGTGTCCCACGAAGCTCCTTTAACTGGTGGTTTTGGGGCTGAAATATCTGCTTCAATACAAGTAATTAAATATTTGTTACATTAATTTTATTATTTTTAAACAATTGTCTTTTCAGGAGGATTGTTTTCTCCATTTAGAGTCTCCTATACGACGTGTAACAGGTTATGATACTCCATTTCCTCATGTTTTTGAAAAGTTTTACTTACCAAACAAATGGAAATGCTTACAAGCTATCAAAGAATTAGTTAATTATTAATAACATCATAATTCTTGATTTAATTTTTATTGAAATTGTACTTTTATTACTTATGAAATTGTTTTAATATGTTTTTAAGAAAAAAACCTGGATTTCTTAAATAAAATTATTTTTCTATGTTTTTAATTGTAATGTTCTAATGATTGTTAAAGTATTGAATTCAACAAAATGTATACATTAGAAATTAAAAATGCCTTTTAACAATAAACTATGGCATTATGAATGGAACACAGTTTCTTATTTATATTTTAAAGTGTCGAGGCTCATAAGCCAGTAGATAATGTTTGTAGTTAGAAGACAAAAAATATATTCATATTATATAGTGTTATATAAACATATATGCATGTATTGATATAGTAGCCTATATCACTATAAAATAATTTATACATTAAATCTCGATAAATATTATTTTTCCTTGATATCCCTAATTTAAATAAAATTGAATTGTTATTTATAAAAGTAGGTAAATGTTAAGTGTTCTACATTCATTTTATTTTATTTTTAAAGGAATAACATCAAGAACTTCTTTGGAATCAATAATCACTTTTCATGAATGGCCATACATATTATTGGTTAATATAATTACTATAGCAAAAATGAGTAAATTAGTAAATGTACTCCTAATATTATATATTAAATATCACAATATTAAAATTATTTTATTGTTCTATGATTTTACTCTTGCTGCAGTCAGTGTTTACAAATTTAAAATAAATTCACTCCAATATCACCAGTTATTTAGGAATATTTGGATTATAAAAAATTAATTTGGTGTCCTGTAATACTGTGGTAATGAAAACACTTTTATTTTGAGATAAATGTAAATTATTAGGCAGATTTTTATGAAAATGTTTTGATATTTCTAATAAAATATACTTTGATAACTTTTACAAATTATAAAATGTTGAGTTATTAATATTTATTACTACAATGTTCAATTCATCATAGATATAGCCCCCCATCTTACAAACCCATTATCATGATTCATGGACCTATCAAATATAATCCTTTTTCGGTCTTTAATTTCGATTAAGATATCTTACATCAAAGCTTTCAAAAAGTCATATAGGTAGCTATTATTTTACTAGAAAAAAGTTGATTCTCACTTGGAAAAAATTATTTGATATTGGAGTGAGCACGCTTGGTGTATCTTCACTTGTTTATTGTGGTTGGGGTAATACATGCAAATAAAAAATGTCGAATAGTCAGATTTTGCTAATTTTTTTATTTAAAAGGAATACGTTTTGCTGGTCGGCTCTAAGTTCAATTTTCAAAAGTATAATTTTAAATTATATATTATATACATTATTCATAATTCATAGATACCTATTGGACCAATGTACGAGTGGTCATTGTGGTGGGCGCGTGCTCAGCTGTGTCGGTAGTGGCCACTGGCCAACTGGTTGTCGAAGATGCCCTAGTGCTGATGGCCGGCTAACTACCGTGGTCCGTGAGTAGTCGGTGACGAGATATCCAATAATGTATCGTTCGTCGGCCACTTGCTGATGTCTGGCATAGTGGCATGGCCAAAATATAATATTGTTTTATAATATTGATAATAGGCTTTTAATAAAAGAATAATTGTTTAGTAATTTCTACGCATATATTGATATATCTACAATAAATTAGAGCTTAAAATAGGGTGAGGCCGGCGTTCTGTCTCTCAGAGGTAAATCAGAATTAGCTTTGCCGCATTATAAAATGTCGGTTAGGCCTATGATTATATTGGTTAGTGATTACTGATTACGTCTATGCTGTGACATTACAATATATTTTGCACTGGCATTTAAGTATTTAACTTAATTTAAACGATTGATTTCAGTATACCTGCTACCTTTGGAGTTCAGAGTAAGATTTTCCTAAAATTACAGTTTTGTGGGTTGAGACGTTCAGTATTGTTATAGGTATTTGTACGAGCAATGAGTATCATAGACTAAAATAATTATTGCTCTGTAAGAAATGCAACTAAAAAATAAAAATACATTTTAAATTTAATTGAAAAAAATATTTTGTAAGACTGAACAATTTCAAGTCTTCAACTTGGACTTATAATTTGAAAAAAAACAACAATTCTCTTTCAATTTTCCGTTTCCACTTGTGTTCTTGATTTTTACGTAGTGCGGATCCGTTCGAAAAAGTTATGATTAATAATAATCTAGTAGGCAAACATTTTGTTTGCATGTTACAAAGTTACTTTTTTAAGTAAAAATCTTAAAATAAAATTAAAAAACTTGGATTTTAGTATGAAATATTTTAAAAAACCCTAAAATACTACCTATAAATTATTAATAAAATTACCTTAAAATTGAAAATTATCAAAAAACGCTAAATAAAAACTTCTTATTCTGTTCAAAAAACACATGAAACGTATATATATTATATTGTACATCGAGCATCATTTAATCACAATAAAGTGCATCGAAATCCAAGCCCTAAATATAATTTTATGTAAGAATAGTTGAATTTTTTAAAAAATAGCTTATAATTTTGTACTACAAAGTATAAATAGCGGTTCCACATATAAATACAATATATCCAGTATACCATTGAATTTAATATTTATATAATATACGCGTTTAAAGTTTAAACCACTGCAGATTATGAAGGCGCCTTAAACGCAAACAGGAAGTCTGTAATCTTTGAATCCATTGTTTTTTTCCAGGCGAGTATTTGCTAATTGCAATGCTATTTTCAATTTGTTTCATAATATTTTTTTTTTGTATTGCCGAGGATACATATTATGATTATATTATTAAATTTTAATTCAAATGCAAACTTTAATTGTGTTCCATTGAAATTTGTATGTGTTATTTATTATATATATTGACATATTGTACAATATTAATATATAGGTATAGTTATATATCGTCGTAGGTTATACTATGTATAATACGACCGCGGTTGAGTGTCTGACGTGACGTTCATAGGTAGGTATGTACCATAATATATATAGGTATGTATTACATAGAAATTTAATTAAAAATTTACCGCTTTTCATTCGTCACGTTTAAATGCATTATTATATTCATAATACATTCATTATAATATGTTATACATCCATCATGTATCTATATTTTAAACTGCAGTTTATATATACATATGCATGGGATAGGCACGCGTAATATCGTTTGTACCTACGTGTATATGTCATATATACTTCTATACACATATAGGTATAATATATATTAATTATTTATATATAGTAAATTTATACATATATACAGCACAAAAACGTCAACCTTGCCTCAGGACATAAGCGGTGAGTGTGGCAAGGCCGTCGACGAGCGCAGACCGCCCTGCCCCCCTAATCACCGCGGCCGACAAGCCACAGTGCATAATATTATGTATACTTATTACCTATATTATGTATATATAATACACGAGTGTTATATTATATTATGCTCTTCGACGCATACGTGTACAAACACAGTGCACTTATATACAGAGTGGTTCACCAAAATTGCTCCCCCCCCAATTTTTTTTCTCTAATAATGAAATATATATTCAAATTCTTTTTTTTAAACTTAAAAATACCTACCTATATGTAAACTTATAGGCAATGGCCAGTTTATTTTCTTTCTTTAAATGAGAACATCCTTAACATCCTTATTACTGTAAATTATTCTATACCTACTTAAGTATTTTTTGAACATTTTGATGTATTAAATCGAAATTCTAACGAAGTTCTAACTTTTGAGCTATTTAATTTTGTACACAGTGCCAGTTATTAATCTTATTTATCTTATCACCATAAGAACATGATATAATTAGCTCGGATGATATGGGGGCATAGCGTAGTTTTAAAACTTATGTTCCTAATTAATATCAATCTATAAGCATTTTATTATTTGTAAACACTTACGACTACCAGACTACCTACAATAAATACTAGGTACATCACTACATCTCTAAGGATAATAATCCTTAGAATGTAGCATGTAACTTAAAAATAACTCATTAAAATGTTAATTCAGTTGTATTAAAATTTTCAAAATTTTCAAAATATTTGTCTGTTATTAATTTACATTAAGAAAACGTTCGTTCTTATTAAAAAAAAATAATTTTGTATTTGTCCATAGGACAATCCTTAAATAGTTTAAAAATCCAAACAATTATAAATATGATGCTTATAAGTTGTGTCAGGTGTAACTTATAAGTAGGTTTATAAAAAAAATCCAAAAATCAGGATTTGAATATATTCATTATTAATAAAATAAAATAGGGATAAGCATATTTGGTGAATCACCCTGTATGTACCTATGATAAATCTATAATATATATGTATATATACGCCATATCTACACCCATTATCATGATCAGAATTGGGTCAAATGCACGGGACAGCACTTTCAGTTTTCAACCGGTTTTTCGTATGTAATTCGATAAGCTCGCTTATTATATTTTATATACTGCAGTAGGTACCTATATACGTACCTCTATACAATGTATCGTGTTGAAAACACACGAAAAAAACCAATTCCTCCCGACCATAATCATATTACATATTACTATGGTAGGTACCTATACCTGGGTATTATATTATTAAATTGTATATATTTTTATTGTTATTCTCGACACACGAGAACTGTGTAAGGCCGTACCTATCTGCTTACACGCGATTGCCACTGCTGCTGCAGCTCTAGCTTGTGATCACAAGTCACAGCAGTACACATTATAAAGACGCATTTTTTCTGTTTGAACATAAGTAACATAAGAAGGTATATAATAGTTTATGAGTCGTAAGTACGCATAATGTATTATTATATGAATAATATGATATACTATTATATTACACGTACAAGGGACTAGAGGGAGTAGCGTTACACGCACGCTGACATCTATGTTTAGTGTATACTGCATCACGCCACCTGCATCTATCGAAAGATGCAAAAAACAAAATAATTTATTAAAAACAAAAAAATTTTGAAGATATTATATAATATCCATCATATATTAATATTAAACCAAAAAAAAAAAACAATATTATAATTACCATTTAAATAACTCAAAGCTCTTGTCTGCGAAATGCACAGTTATAGATTAATCTAATATTCATATTTTTAATACTCTATGAAGAAAATAAATAAGAAGTATTGCAGAAGAATATGACACCCTCATTATTCCCGCTCACTGAACACGTCCCTGATAGATAGGTCATAGGTAATCCATAAGCGGATATTGGATCAAATCTGTGTGTATGTGAATGTTTGCGGGGGGGGGGGCTTGAAATTTGAAAACCCTTGAAATCTTTATAATACGGAAAACAAGTTGTCAACAATTAGCATTTTGAAAAGGAAATTAAGTACAACTCCAAATAATGCCTATTCACTATTCCTCCACTTTTTATTATTCTATTTTTCGTAAATTTTACATTTTTATGAGTACATGCTTCATCGAAGGTCATGAAATAAATATTTCACCTAAATCTACTTCTCCTTGAAAAATCCTTGTGAGTTGTGGGTAGTAAATCCCCGCACTGGTGGGATCATTTTCCTAAAAAAAAGAGATATTTCTTTTTCTATACACTGTTCATTTTCGTTTCGAAAAAGAAAATGAAACGTACTTTCCATTTTCTTCGACTAGAATAATATTATGACTATTTCCTCTCAAGTATAAAAATTATATGTATTAAATCTTATTATATCATATATTATGCTTAACATTATATTTAATATTTTACCTGCAGTATACAAGTTAATGATTGACACTCGATAATTGTCAAATAAAAATATAAAATACTAATTAGTTAATTAAATATAGGTACCTAGTTCTAAATTATGATAAAAATTAATTTTTTACTTCCTATATTTGATCACAATATTTTAGTTTTAATTATTTTATGTTTGAAGAACATGTAGAACAATATTCTCGCAACCAGAATAACAAATCTATATGTATTCATATTAATAAGAGAGTGATAATTCCTTATTTTGATTCTCATGGAAACAGAGAGTGAGAGGAATTGGTTAATTTTTAATCTATTTTTGGAGGAAAATTAACTGTGGAAGCGTACTTTATATTCTCATATTTGGAAAAAATATCTCTCACATTCACCACTTACGGCATACGTACGTGTAATCCCATAGGTACTGATTAGTAGAATAGGTTAGAAACCAAATTGGCGATTGGTACATAATATATTGTACTATAATACGTAAGTACTGACTAATGTATATTTTTGCAACAGAGATAAAAATAATTTGTTAATAACCTGGTAAAAATCGGTGTCATTGTACCTATGTATGGTGGGTACTAGGTGCATCAGATATTCAGATACATTATAATAGGTGCCAGAATAAAAAAAAAAATCATAGATATTTAAATTAATAAAATAAATGATAATTTTTTATTTTGATAATGATGAAAAACGGACGGTGGGGAGAAAAAGCGTCTAAAGATTTGTTATTTATTTTTGTAGGAAAATTAACTGCTGAAGAACAAGTTATTCTCTCATTTTTGTGGGAATTTGGCTACCACCCTCCCCTCATATCTATCACTTACAACAGTAACAGATACTTACGCCACCGATGAGTAGAATAGGTTGTAGCTATAATTTTAAAAACCTACTCCAAGTTTTCGAATACTGCATAACTCATTGCGTTAAACGCAGGTCTTAGATATACCAACTAAATTAGTTAAGCAATAATGAATATTTTTGTAACAAAGTTATAAAAACAATTTGATAATAACCGGGTCAAATTCAGTGTCATTGTACCTATGCATGTACAAACATATATATGTTGTGCGTACACCAGGTACCTATATTATAATAGCTGACTGCTGCAGTTGTCTGTTGTATTTGAGTGTGTACTGTGCGTCCGTGTGTGCCTATACCAGCCACTATTATATTCATGATGTGTGTAATTGCTATAACGAGAATCTCGTTAATTAAATTAAATGTTTATGCGCTACGGATGTTTTTCATTAAAATGTCTATCGTTTTATGATTATGGTACACTGTTAACGTCATCGATTGGTGATTATAATAGTACAATATATATTATAATACATTAATATACCCACAATTTATTATATTAACTACAATGTACATTTGTTTACACAAGTATCCCTGTATTATCACTTGCAAATATAACAAATAAAGGTTGATACCTATATGTATAAATGTATAATATTATATTCTCAAATCCTCACAGGATTAATAAAATAACACACCGGTAGCAACGATTTTGTTATTTGGGGGGGGTGATTTTGTAACATTCGATCATTAAAAATATGATTTATGGTTAAAAGATCATAAATATCGGAAAAAGGTCATGGGATCCATCCCTCATCCCCTTTGTTTGACCACCACTGACAAGCAGATACATTGAGATTCATCATGCATACTCATCCTCATTTTCCATCAGGAAATTATCCTAATTCTGATTACTTAAAATAATGCAATAAAAAAATGTTCCAGCTTCGATCAAGCTACTGTTCTTAAAATGTAAATTTGGAAATTTACAAATTTTTTTGGATTAAAAATTCATTTCATGTTCATTTTATATAGGTAAATACTTACCTGACAGCCCGTTGCCATTTATAAAGCACTCACTTCTCAAAATAAATAATTTTGTTCAGTTCAAATATAAACTAATATTTTATATTAGGTACTAAGAAACTGCATAGTATATTGTATATTATTATACATGATATTTTTCTATGGATATTTTTGACTTTATCTGTAAAGGACAACAATGTCACAATTTGAAAAGAATTTTCGTTCGATAAATATTATATTATTATCCAACAGTTCCTAACAGTCTAACGAGTGCCTATGTTGTATTCTTTTATCCAGTTTATAGGTCTATGGTTATATCTTGTATACTTGTATCTCTTTATTATCATGGCTACTAGCGCCTTCTCATCCTAGGAAATTTAAGTGATGATGCTCCTTGAGTGGTGCGAAAACTTTGTGTAAGTTTAAACGACTAGTTTTATTCGTGTTTAATAATCCGATCAGTAATTTAGTAAATTAGCTTTACCTCGTAAAAATTGTTTTTCGTTGGTTTTTTAGGGGGGCTTGAAAGTTTTTTCATCTTAGCCCCTTCACCCTCCCCCTCCGATTTCTGCCCTTGTCATAGGGCGATAATTGTTTGAGATTTTTTGGATTTCTTACAAAATATAATAATAAGAACTTCGTGAGGCCATTAACGCACTACCTACTACACTCTTGAGGTGGCAGTGAATCATACATCATGAACAAAGAAAAATACACTGCATTCTACTTATTATGTAGGCACCTAAATATTTAAGCCAATACTTTTTTGTACATATAGTTTTGCCCAAATTTTGCGGGTTGAAACGATTCTTCTGTTATGAATTCGAATAAAAATTGATTTTCATTAGACTTTTATAATAATACGTATAGTATGATGCTCACGATATTTAAGGGCGTCGAGGCCGACGGGATTTGGTACAAAAAATTGTTTTACTTTAAAAATTCTCAATCCTCGTACAATGGACAGACTTCGATCATTATTTGTTTGTTTTATTTGAAAGATTTGACTTCACACAGGTTGGATGGATCCGAATTTTGAGAATTCGTTAAAAATGTGGCTTTACTTATGTGGCTATGTTTATGGTATAAAACACATTTTTTAGCATTTGAAAATCTGTTTTTTCGCCGTCATTAAAAGTTAATTAAAAAATCAGAGTCCAATTCCACCTAAATACATTTTGATCTTTCAATTATTAAAAGAAAGGATCGAAATACAACTGCTATATGGGACATGATTGTTTCCCTATAAGGTAATTTTTATCATAGAAATAGTTTTATTTTATTTTACTGTATGGCTTATAATATATATGGCGCCGTGCCACATAACTAGAAATTGCCTGAATGTTGTCCCTTAATAAACAGCCTACAGCCAACTTACAGCCAGTAATAATAAGTACGTCTGAGATATATATTATATTGTAGGTAACTTTAATTTTTGTTTACTGAATTTGCAATTTTTCCGAAACAATTTATTCATCATAATGTTTAAAAAAAATTTGTTTACAATAAAATCCAGGACACCAATAGTACCAATAAGGTAGTTGAGGCACTGTATTTGCGTATTTATGAATCAGGCCGCTTAAATTAAGAGTTCATAAGCATATAGGTAATAGCCAATATAGATTATAGGTTATAAGTAAACGATGTATCCAACAAATTATTATTATGTCATACAACCATGAAGTAAGTGATTAATTTATGATTCATAATATATATTAGGTATATTATATAGAAATTATATATTTTTTTTTAGAATATAATTATATTATGTATTATGATTATGAAAGTTGTATAATGTTAACCTCGCCAAGTGTGAAACATTTAACTGACGATCGTTTCAAATATGTAGACAACTTATATTGTTTTTATTTACATATATAAACTATAATAATAATAACAATCACCCTCAATCCATTGCCAACATCATCCAATTCATCACAGCAGCCATCTTCCAAACAAGATATAAAAATGTATAGTTAGAATAAGTAAATAACCATATCTTCTGTAAACCCCATGTAGCAAAAGGTCTTTTTTTTCTTAACCAGGGTGACTCCCACAGTCACACAAGGTTTTAGGCTCACAAAAATTAAATATTTCTTGTTTATATTATAACTACCTGATGCCGTACACTTAAACGTAATTTTTACACTACACCCCTAAAAAATCCAACTCTATATGAACATCGCTTGTGATGATGGTAGCAGTATATTATCAGGTAGGTGATTCACCTGTGTTTGTTGGCGGTTCCTGCTTGGTGTGTACTTTATGTGAATATATATTACTAATAGCAACCATTTATAAACAAACATTTTCCTTCATAAATATCAAAATTTCTGTTTGAGTTCTCTCAGGGTTGGACCTAACGGGGCCAATTGTGAATCTAAATAATCCAGGGAACCACTCAAACACACCAATTTCACCAAAATCGGTAGGAATAAATGACAGACAGACACAGGGGTGGATCCAGAAATGTACAAGGGGGAGGCGGGTAATTAAAATGTATCCAACAGATACTATTCATACTTAATAACATACTTTTTATTATCACCATTATTTTGGGTAGTGGGTACGTTATTATCGTTATAACGATACTACGTAACACTGGATGTAATTAGAATTTCTCACAAGTCACAATGCAATAAATGTGAGTATAATAAATTCAAGCTGGGGGGGGGGAGTATTTACTATTTACCCCATTCACTGGGGTATTAACTGGTACCGGACAGACATTTTTTTTTTATATAGATGCCGATTTCAAACCCTTAAAATGAAAATTTTGAAAAATCCTTTCTTAGTGCTCCGGAAAATTATAATATTAATCTACCCTCAAAATTTCAAATCGATAGCTCTAATAAGTTCGGCTTTGCGTTGATTATGAATCAGTTACTCAGGACAGTCTCGTTTATATAAACAAAATAACAGGTATAATATGGTTGTCATTAGTAACAACTAACAGATATAACATTGGTATAAATAATGTCACGTTGCTACGAGAGACTTTTTTTGAAACTATAAAGGAAAATACGTAAAATGTAATTTATTGTTTGTTGGGTACCTATCTATTCAAATGAACAACAAAAAGCAACGTTCTTATTATATGTTTGTAAATTGTAGCTATTATAGAATCAAAAACTACTCGACCGATTTCAACGAAAGTTTCAGAGTTTAAAGAGATATCAAGAAAGTTTAGAGAGAAGTTTGAATCACGTGTTTGAAAATATACCATGTGCTATATCCAATCTGCTACAGGTGGTTCGTCCATCTTTTTAAAATTAGTTCATAAATCGAGATACACCAATATGCAAAAGCTCATAACTAACTGAATTATATGTACATTAAAATTGAAATACACCGATATAGAGCCATATTTTATGTTTCTTTAATTTTTTCCGGGCGGTGTCATGTAGCTAGTACCTATGCATATACTATATTAATAAAAAGCCATGTATGTGTGAGTGTGTGTGTGTGTGATCCACAGCCAAGTCTATATCGCAATTGTGGTTTTGAAATTTGGTATATAGGTAATCCTATACCCGAGGATGTGTCCTCGAATTTCATGAATCTTGTGTTTTAAAGAGGGGCTCAAATAGGGATTTTTGACTAACAAAAACTAATATTTTCTTGTTTTTTTAGGGTTTTGTGTAGCAATTGGTTACACAAAATGAAAAAGTTATTTTAATATTTGTAGACCTGTATTTTATATTTGTTCAAACCACCCCCAAATGACTGTATATATACATATAGTTTACATTTAACGGAGTTTAAGGCGGGCCACAAGGGTAAATCCACTGATATTATTCAATTTATTATTATTATTATTATTTATTTATATAGACAACGCCGAACAGGATCAGCTAGTATATACCTATGCGGCCATGTTCCTATATTACTAATTTTATATCGTTGTTGATCATAAAATTTAATTTTTTTTTTCATTATAATTATAGTATTATGATATAAAATTACTCAAAAGTCGATAAGTTTAATCATAACAGATGCTTGCCATTTTTATTTGCATTTTAATTATAATAACCTAAGTAGTAAGTACCTACTTTATTATAATAACTGATCGTTTATTCGTATTCAATTTAGGTCTAATACATCCATCATTTTATAGAGAATAGAGTGTAAAATATATAATAATAATATGTAATCATCTCACTGCAGTCGTGTTGCTATTGACCTTGCGTCGCAGAATTAAAATAAGTGCTTCATATTTCGAATATAAATACGCACACACACACATTTATATACAATATACTCCGGTGATCAGCATAACGACGTAATAATTGCCAGTTGGTATATACCTACACAGACGTATTAAAATACAGACATACTCGTAATAATAATATAATATATTATAATGGAGTGTTGTACCTATATATATACATTATATAATATACTTATATACTACATACATATTATAACATACTATTTATGATTTATGTCTGTATTTCAATACGACATATATATTGAATTATATATACAATAATTAAACCTACGTCTAGGTACCTGTTACCCATATGCAATAAAAACCTATCCATCACGTGTGCGTGCTATATGACATACGATGCACGCCAAGTGAAACGTTAAAACGTAATATTTTATACTTTATAGTTTCGTTTTTGCGTATATCAATACATATATATATATAAATAGGTATACTTATTAATTGGACGCTTTTATGATTTATGGGTACATTATTTATGCATTATAGGTAATACCTATCCCGTTTTGTTGTGGTTTTCGCTGGTTACACATCGATTTTAAATCGAAATATATTCGACGATGTTGCATCATGTAAATGTATCTTTTGAAGTCGTTTACATTTGCTGCATGTCTGCATCCATGCAAATTGGTATAAGAAGTGTTAGGAAGTTACTTTTCAAAATTGTAATTACATAAATTATAATATATAATTATATTTATTAGTAAAGTTGTTATTCTTAAGTGCCTTATATTTTATTTGGTCAACTTCATTTTTGAGGTAAAAAGTAATTTCATTACAATCGAAGTTACTTTTTATTTTTATTTTCAAAAATGTCACTGGAGCTTATAATAAAATCTGATGGAATTTGTTACATTAACATTTAAGTAATGACAATCAAAAATATGAAATTGTATAAAATGTTTATTTAAGCACAAATGCACAATAGTTGTTTAGCAACTTAAATTCTATATTTTAAATGATAATGCATTTTCTAAATCAGGTACTATTTCTATTTAATACAAATAAAACTTTATTAGCTATAACAAAAATGTTTTTGTCAGAAAATCGTACTTTTATGATATATTTATTATTTACATATATCATTAATTGGTTCTTAAAATATATTACAATTAAAATTAAAATTAAATAATGAGTAATTTAGTAATATTTTACTTCGGAAAAGTCACTTAAATTAAGTACGTTTATATTAATTAATTAGAATAATAATATGTGATTAATTAACCATCAAATTACTCAAAAAGTCATTTCGTTACAGTGACTTGTAACTTAAGTTATTACTTATTCCCCAACACTGCCTATATACACGTGGAATAAATCATTTTTGACTAGTGACGGCGATTTTTAACTTTTAAAATTGCGTAGGTACCTACTTAAAGAGAAGAGTGGTTTTAATATATATATATATATATATATGGAATATACTCAATGTACGGTAGGTAAACCATATATTATAATTATATGCATGTATATACAAGTACGGGTTTTTTCTGTTTTATGTCAAAATGAATATTATGTAATAGACATGATGACGACAGTCCGCAAAAGACCTGTACACGTGTCACATTCACTCATATTCATCCATATTATCAAAGCACTATATTATACCAAAACGTTTCTAGAATACTTCATAAACACTTGAAATAATTTGTTATAACTTTTAATATTTGAATGTGAAAGTCGAAATGGTCATTTGCAGGTCATCGCATAGGTCTAATTTCAATCGCTTTAAATTATAATAATCATTACTCATATAATATATGTGTATGTATACAATATACATATTCATAAAAAAAATGTTATTCATGTGTCATATCACTGAGTTCTACAAATTTGTTTAGTCCATAATACACATCATTTAAATACATTGTACATTTGTAAATTTGTAATTTAAACATTCGTTAAAAACACGAGTCTTTGACCTATGAAAATAATAAAATGTTCAAAAAAAGAAAAGGTTATTTTTCTAAACTTTTTGGCTTCTACGTATATGTGTACAATATTTAAATATAAAACTAATAATTAATTAACTATTATCTAGGTTAGATAAATTTTAATTTTTTAATAAATAAACACTTAGAATAAAATAAATAATGTATGGTCTATTAATGGAGGGATGAAATGTAACAAAGATTAATCAGAAAAAAAAATATGTTGATTGAATAATATTAATTTTATAAGAATCGTAAAATATGTTATTATAATATGATATGTAGAGTAAAGTTAAGAGTTAAATTATTGATTGGAACGTTGGATGCAATGTACCTACACATTAGTGATATATACTGATATGGTTTGAGATCAGTTATTTTTAAAATGATTGAACAAAACAAAATCTTATTTATAGAAATTAATATGTGTTTGTGCAAATAATTTGTTTTAATGTGGCTTAACAGTATGAGGACTGGGAAGCGGAAAGGTTTGCGGAAAATGCACTAAGACCTCTAAAAAGTAAAATATAACAAAATCAAGCAACAAAGATTTTTTTGAACAAAAGTTTTTGTTAAAATTTATTCCAAAATAATTCTTGTATTACAATGGTTTTTAAAATTATTAAAACATTTTGAAATTTGTCATTAATTTTATAAGTTGTATTCAATTTTTTGCAACCTTGAACCTACATAGTTTTATACCATATACTTATGGATTTATATCCATGGTGTTATAGTTATAGTAGTTATACGACATCTTGAAATAAAATTAAAAACTTTATTATAAGATTTCAAATGTTAGTTTCTATTTACACTGACAACTCAAAATTCACAAGAAAATAATTTAAATTGTAAATAAATTATTATAATATTACCTATGTAGATACTATGTATAAATTATAATCTATGAATGTATTACAATATGAAAATTACGCTTATAACAATTAAATTCGTGAATAACATAATTTCATAGAAGTCGGTCACAATATCGATTTTTTGTTCAGAATTTAATTTCCATTCAACCCAACCAAATTCTAACAATAGAACCGACTGGCTTATCCGAACTACATCCTAAAATAATGGATGATAATTATTATATAAGAGCATTGTTTCCGAGTTAAGTAGGTATATTACATATTTATTATTTATATACACAGAGTAAATCACCAAGTATACTCTTCAAATTTATTTTATCATTAATGTATTTCCAAAAAGTCTGATTATTGGAGTTTTTAGGCCTAAAGTTCATTTTCAAATTCATGAGTTTTTGTACTACTTTTAAGAGTGTCATGTGCAGATAAAATCTTCTGTTTTTCAAATCAGAACCTGTAAATTATTTAGCAGATAGTTTTTTTGTTGTAAAAGTTGAAGTAACAAAATCAAAATTTGAATGAGTAGTTTTTGATTTGTTTAACTTTATGCACAAATAGGTGGATTATAATGAGTTTGGAAGATAAAAAGGGCTATGGCGATTTGAAAACTTTAGTAATTAATATTAATCCATTAAAGCTTATTGATTGTAAAAATGGTTAAGTATAATAAACACATACGATGTCTAGATCCAATATTACATCTATTTTATATTTTTGTAAAACCATTTTTAAAGACTTTCGGTATAACCTTATGGTATGAACATTTTAATTTCTGTAAACTACTCGTTAAAATTTTAAATTAGATACTTAAACATTTCCAAAAAAAATTAACATTAAATAATTTACAGTAAAAGGGGGGGGGGGTTCTAATTTGAAAAACAATAATTTATGCTGTCACAGCTAGGACACCCCATAAGTAGTATAAAAAATCTCAAGAATTTGAAAATGAATTATAATTTTGGGGAGTGACATTTAGGACAATATTATGCACTTGTTTTTTTTTTGTAAGAAAAACCCACGAAATATCTTGTTTTGAATTTTTAAGATTTTTTACAAAAAGACATAACAATTATCAACGTTCATTGAAAAAATAACTAAATAAATTCGAAAATTTCAAATGTTTTGTACAACTTGATTGCACTTTTATGTTTACATTATTTTGCTAATGAAAATATCGATAAAAAAAAGAAAACCTGCTGGTTTTACTTTTTATATTATAAACAAAAACAAAAAACTCATCAAACAATCGAATGATAACATTTTCCGCTGCAGTTTATCAAGTCACGTAAATTAACTAACTTTTTTTGATGTACCTTAGTCATTGAATGTAAAACAAAAAGCGTATAAACTTTCAGCGGGAATCTTCTGGTTGTATACATTTTTGTTTGCACTATTATAACAGATCGTTTGGAAACCTAGAAAAAGTATTTTCACATTATACATATTATAAAGTTACAAAAATGTCACGATAATTTGTATTAATCTGGCGTTGTTGTTGTGTATAGATTGCTACAGTCGATACACTGCTGTACTACGACACACGTCTGCAGAAAGAATAACATTCCAGCATGCAAATATATATACACACACAACCTTGAACCTTACTAATGCATAACACCGGATCGTACGAGTGTTTTAAGCTTATAAAATAGTAATATTATAGTGTATATTATATTTTGCAAGCGTAAGGAGAAATGAAAGTCATCTTGTAGGTAAGGATAATCGGGGGCTGGTCCGAACCATTTTATGTCATTCAATAAAATATTATACCATAATTTATTATATTGGACATCTTGAGGTAATAATATTCGATGGTGCCTAAATATTTATATCCATACCGTACACAATTATACGTATACACTCAATAATAAACGAGATTATGTTTTTGATTGAATATGGTAATAATATTTTTTTCACGATAGTATGTCGCGCACATATACACACGTCGTATTATCCATTTATCCATAATATTATATAATATACTAGAGTCATTTCTCAATTCAGATGAAAATATTTATTATTTATTTATATTTTATTTTGTGAGTATCAATATTAAATAAACATAGCGTATAAATTATATTATGTTATATACACAGTTGCAAAAGCAGATCGTCCTTGTAAATAACAACCGCAAAGATGTAGATAGTGAAACAAATTAAACAAGAAGGTAAAGAAAAACCGCCTGTTCCGCATACAGAATCTAATACGAATTATGATTTTAATTTATAAATCATTACTATATTTTATATTATATTATCCATACATAGCTCAGATAGTGACTTATCTACCGATAACTATAGGTACACGTAAGTACCTACACCGATTACCTACGACGAATGCAGCACGCGGATATTATTTTACAGACTAGTGTAGTTATATGCCATATGGCCCATTAGTATAGATATGACACACGCAGTCGATATTTTGATTTATGGTGAATTCAGATGAATTCTTAAAGATTAATTAAGCATTATGTAAGGGCTGGTACCAGGTACTTATGCATAAATATGTTATTGTAAAATATATTGATTATAACAATATTATATTGAATAATAATTTGATCGAAGTCCCAAGAAAGATGCCTGGACCAACAAAGGATATCAACCTAACCTATCAATTAGCAATAATGAGTGGAAAATAAGAACGAATAATGAACTATAGAATTCATTTTCCAACATGGACTGTTGTAGTCATGACTGTGCCCTGAAGGGAAGAGGCCACTTTGAAGACGTTGTTTAGGATACTTATATTATACTATCGTATGCGATGGGAAGGTAATAAGGTGGTAAGGAAGTTTTGAGTGGAGTCGTGGCGCTCCAGAGTGGAAGCATCCGGCAGAGATGGCTGGAGGAATCGATATTCGACGTGACAGTCCTATGACAGCTGACGACGACGACGAAGAAGATGTTGATTGGCAAGTGGCAACAGTTAGGGATTTTGAAGGGGGCGATGAAAGTATACTCTGACTGTATTTTCACAGCAGAAATAGTGCTGCGATGCATTGTGTCTTGTGTGCGCATATTATTTTAAATGTTACATGTTATGTATTAATGTACGAAACACTACGGATATTGTATACTGTATATTATTCCGGGTGAGGTGAACGTTACCCATACGGTCATACGTATTAAATAAAGAAAAAAATATTAAGAATTTAAAACGTTTATTTTATAAATTACCCGGAAAATTTGTAAATTATCTACGGCTGAGTAAGCGAATTAAGCATACTTTGATACATTTTACGATAAAATAACGATTAATAACAATAATCATAATAATCTAATAATAAATTTTATATTAATATTTCAACTTTAATCTGATAAATAGCTTTTCTTTTATTAGTATGATTTAGTTTTTGCTAATATAATGAGTAATGACTAATGAGTGTATCATTTAATAATTTTATAAATATACCTATTATATACACGTACAGCCATAGAGGGCGATTCGCCAAGCATGTTCATAGCTCATTGCTCATCCCTATTTTTAGTTCAATAATGATGAGTTCATTCAAATTTTGATTTTTGGAATTTTTAAGTATACATCAGGACCAAACGTGTGGCGATACAAACTTCTGTTTTTCAAATGAGATCGCCCATTTTTTACTTTACACTAATAGTAGATACTAGATCATTTTTTAAAACTATTGATGTAGATACATTCAAGGTTCGAACGAGTTACTTTTCACTTATTTAAATGCTTATACTAAGGATAATAGTCCTTAAAAATGGTTTTCACAAAAAATATAAAATAAAAATCATATTATATCTCATATTTATTATATACATTGACCATTTTTACAAATTATAAACGTTGAAATAATAATACTAATTACTATCATTTTTAAATTGCCATTTTAAAAAAAATATACATACATATTTGTAAAAAAATTGTTTGGCATATTTCTACAAATTATAAATATTGTAACAGTAATACAATATGTTACTAATAGCAACCATTTAAAGGAACCAAAGGTATTCGATTTTCGTGAACCTATAGAGGTTCAAAAAATAAGTTACAAAGTACAACACCCTCCAATTCTTAAATAATCTAATGATAAGACTTTTATTGAAAACGGACCAATAGTTGTTGAGTGTATTATCTTCGAATAAACCAATATTCATTTATATATATATTTAGGTGCCTATTTTTTGACGGCTTCTAGTTTTGGCTGTAGCCCATTTGCGCTCTAGAGTAGCCCATTTGCGCCCCGAGGGTTATGAACATTTGCGCCCGAAATAAAAAGTTTAACACACTGCTTTATAGCCCAGATGCGCCCATTTTGCACGCAACGTTGCCGTCAGTTATCTTAAAGATCGTTTAAAAAAGTAAAATTGTACGTATAATCAAAATTAATAATCATTAAAAGTTATTGTTTTAAAAATAATGATAAATACTACACAGTATACATATTAGTATATTACATACCTAAATATTATTTTTATTGCATTAAATTTTAAATTTCAAATAGTTAAATTTTTACGTAAAACCAAAATAATTAATAAATACAATTACAATACTACACATACATATCTAAATTTTTAATACACATTAGTCAATAATACAAAATATAAGTAAGTTTAAACTTTAAACTTTCTTCAGTGTCTGGATCATAGGTATGACTGTCTTTAATTTCGGTTAACTTCGTTTTTGAATTCTAGGTTTTGACATATGCACTACAGGTTTTTTTTACACAACGCCAACTTATATCTCCAGAAACAAGGTTTCTACTCACGTAATATTCAAAATAACGAACAACTCAACAAAGTTTTAGACTAGCATGGAAACGATAAAATATTATTTTAGATTTTATAGTTACACACCAATATATAGTCAATAAATGGCAACGTTGCACGATTTTCACTTGATCTGAATCAGGCGCATATGGGCTACGATAAATGGGTTCGGGTGCAAATGGGTTGCGCCGCCAGTTTTCTAGAAGTTTTCCGTATGAGATTAATTTATAAATCGTTTTCACTAAAAATTACAAATTAAAATAATAGTACCCGCAACAATATGTGTACTTTTCTGACGTATAAGATAACATCAAAATAATAACAGTTCGCAATAAAACTAATATTGATTAACGTTACAATATGCATATTCATTAAATATGTTAAGCTGCTGCTAGGTTATCGTATGTTATAATGTATATTATATTATATACATCATATACTTACATCGGACCTCCTTACAAATATTCGTAGGTATAATAATATATTATATTGTGATCATCTTAAATGGTTTTATTTAATTTAGGTTTTGTCCGGTCGTTTTTTATAGTATAATATATTAAATATTATATCAAATTCAAATCACGGATCCGTGGACTCGAATAGTTATTTTATAACTTCGAAACATAATCAAACTTTTGTCGTCGAATGCCCTCGTTTGGATAAGGTGAATTAATGAATAAAGTCAACTAATAAATATTTATTATTGTCATCAGTAATTAGGTTTAGATATAGTTAAATGTAATTGTGATTGCGTTACATAAAATTAGACAATTATAATTTATAAAGTGTAACCGCTGGGTTACTATATTCAGCAGTGATATTCTTATTGAAAATAAAGTTTCACAGATTGTATATTTATGAATGAAAAATAAAAAAATAAAAAAATTGTTTGTGTCACATTATTACAACTAATGTGTAAAATATATTGTATGAAATAAAGATTGCCTATCGTATATTATATTACTGGTATAGTCGTTGACCACAAAAAACTATTATTCCCTCACATTTTTTTTTTACGAATTTTGATTGTTTATTTTGTTTTATTCATACAAAATTAAAAAATTTCTAAAAAAAATGTATTTAATACATAATACTCAATGGCAATATATATTGTGTATTGTACGATATAATACTACAGTGCTTGAATGATTGGAAAAAAATAGAAAAGGGATGCTAAAAATGATATGTGTCTCCAAGTATTTAAATATCTTATTGTTTAGTGGGGGTCGGGGGACTTTGACCCTTCACACCGCAGAACCATCACCATATTATTCTTCATTATACAACAGTCAATAATAAATACATTTTTATTTAATAATTAAAAGCAAATAAGTATTATGTCTATGTATCTAATAATAATAAAAGTTTATTTAGAACATTTAAATGATCATGTTTCTTCTCGTTTTGTAAAATACATTGTTTCTTTTGCACTTATTTGACCAAACTCTTTACATACTGATCTAGAGGTCTGATTTAAATAGTCGAACAGCTGGTGCAACACTTCTAAACTACAGTAGTGTTTTTAAGAGTTAGGTATGAATGTATGATGTTGTTCATGGAATTAAATGATATTTCAGTCATTTCACATTCAGATAGTCGGATGAAAATATAGGAATATTTGAAACTGCAGCTAAAAGTGGGTTACTTAATGTATGTATTTCTGAGGAATCTTTTAAGTCTTTAAACTCTCAAAATACTCTAAACAGACAGTTAATGAAGCACTACAGAATTTAACATTTCGAGTATATTTGGTAAATAAAGGTAAGTAAAATAAAAAAGACCATGATTTTTACAAGTTACGTTGTTATTTTTACTCATCATTTAAGATAATAGATAACCTACCTGTTTATTTTTTATTTATTTATTTATTTATTTATTTTTTTCATTAAGAATAATTAGTAGGAATACTTCGCCTCCCACACCCAACTCAAGTATGTTATATTTTTATACGTAAGTAATATAAGACGTATAGTTATTATGAGAGGTAATGATAAAATACTAATATGGCGATATGGTTAAAGCCTTTTCTTGAAAATAGACGATTGGTAATTAATTTAACAATGGGTAAATTGGTATTAATAGATGCATTGGCTTAAAACATAAGTACGTCTTAAGGACAAAGTTTCACAGTCGAGACACCAACAATTTAAAGATTTGATAACAAGAAGTGGCGGAGTTGGGCTTTTTGTACTGGGTATTGATTAGATTGGTTTGTTAGAGGTAATTATGAATTCATCTGAAGATTCTGAAGTTAAATTGAAGATTTGAAAATGTAGAAATCCTTTTTTGATGACTATAAAAGATAATAATTGTTAATTGTTATTCGGTGGTTGTGCCTAGCCGTTAGCTCGTTTCAGCTGTTTGCCATTTCGTCTAGTCTTCGCTATTAGAGAAGTCGAAAGGTGAACAATCGCCGGGCCGGTCTGGTTTGAGAATTTGGAGATAATTAGTGCTAGTACTGTTTTGATAGTTTTATTTTTGGCAGCGTTTTTAATGACCAACGATTTGCGGCACTCACTGTGAAGAAGATAAGAGACGTGCAGTCTGACCTTGGACAACGCACGGGAAGCAGCGAGGCGATGACCGGTCTTACGTTCGTTACATAATATTGTATATTATATTATTTTATGCGATTAAAATACAAATTTAATTCATTTAATTTAATAATAAAAGTGTTGACGCTTTAGGGAGAGCGGAGATGTTCTTGATGCACAACTTTGGCACCTCTATTAAAAAGCTTAAATGGCGCCACTGAATACAAAATGTATGTATAAAGTGGTATAGTTAAATTAATATTAAAACAATATGAATGTAAGGCAGCTATAGAATAATGTTTATGATGGCAATTTTGCTATTAATTTTTACAAACCAATTGGTTATTATGATTTATGAATAGATAAATTATAAACACGGATGTCGGATATGTCATAAATTCAATGACAATATACGGTCATGAAATCGGTAATGGTATATTGAATGACGATTGACAAATGTACACCATAATATATTGATGACGGCATGTACTTCACAGTACACTGAACTACTACTTATACGATTGAAAAAATTGGTGTCAATTCTCAAGTTGGATAATTGGACCAAGAGTTCTGTACATGTAAGACTTTCTAGTTTCTACTATACCGTCTATATTGTTCGTTTGATTTACTGTTGGTCCAATATTAACTAACTTACTAACTCCAGATTGACATTTTTAAACGAGATTAGGAATGAGTTAAATACTAAAACGACAGAATAAGTAGACGGGTAACAGTTATAACGGTTAGTGTGTGGAAATTATTGGAACAAACCTATTCAAAATTGGAGATTCTACGGGGTGTACTATCGAAATTGATGTAAGTAAAAAAAGTGTCATGCAAGTAGAAAGTAACTTCCGCCCCTCAAAAAAAAATAAAAAATAAAATTAATATGCTGTGCAATACTGTTGACTCTGAGGGTGACTCCGCAACACAAGTACTTAATGTATTATATTTGATGTATTTATGGATATTATCGTACTTTTAACATTTTTGGCCTTAGAAATGAATACATTGAGTTACATACATTTTTTTTTGTATAATACCTTCTTTCCTAAGTCTTGGAAGACTGGGCCACAACTACAAGTTACAACTAATATTGGAGGTTCAAACAAAAATTGATAGGTAGGTAAATATAAATACGATATAAATACGATGCACTAATTATATATATATATTCTACATTGTTTTTAATAAAACTATTAAAGTGAAGATGATTTTAAAAAAGAAAATATTCTTTTAGGTTGAGTCACAACTCACAACTGACAAGTGAGGATAACACGTTCATAACAGTCTAGAATTATTTTTAATTATTTCTACTTGACCATTATTCAATAATATTAATAATTTATTTTCTTACAATGTTAAAAAATTAAGTACATCAACCTGAGTCTTGAGGCTGTGGACTCGGTGCATTGCACCCTCTGATGCCCACTAAACCCGACACTGCCTATGTTATAAAAATCTAATCAGCATAATATTATTGTAGGTGGTAATGTGATCCAGAGCCTAAAGGATTTTGTTTACAATTTTAAATTCAGGGCCCCTTGGTAATTATGATAATTGATAATATACAAATATTATGTACACGGAATAAATAATTATGTAATTTATTAAGGTTTTATAGTTTTATACCGAGTAAAATATCACTAGCGTGCGAAGCTAATACATTTTAAGGGGTTTTAAATAGGCAATATTAATCGTTGTTCTATACAATTATATTATACGTTATGTACATTGTGCTTGTGTAGAGTAGGTATTATTCAACAATTAGGTGTGTTGATACTTAATGCCGTCATTTATATTTTATGTAATTGTAAATAAAAACCACTTAACACAATATTATTAATTACAGTATAGTAATAATGTTTTATTTTTAAATAACCAAATTTCTATGTGAATATGTGATGGATATTATAGTAACTTTACCTATTTAATAATATAAACTAAACATTAAATTATATTATAACATAGTGTAACTCATTTCTCCAAGTTATATCTCAAGCCGATGTTAATATCTTTATTATGTTCTTATTAGTTCTTATTATAGTCCTTTTGCTGAATCTAACAGTGAGTTTTGATAACAACCAACTGAACTTGTATCGATGTAAACATTATTTTTATCTGTGATGATAAAATTACTATATCTGTATAACTGCATTAGTGAATTTTTTAATATTAATAAATTATACTATCTAAATTATAGTCGAAACCATTGCTTCCGCATAACATTAAATTGACGAATAACTAAGAGTGAATGCAAACTGCTGCATTATGCGTGTGACATGCGTGCACAAGCCAACACATACTAATTTATTATCAGCCATTAATGATATTTGAAAAATAGCATCATGGTATCTAATACTACTATCTGTCGAGAACAACTTCTGACAGTCTAATAGAGCGTAATCGGTAGTAATAAGTTAGTAAACAAGTTTTTTATTATAATTCATTTATTTTAAATCGCCCAAGTGGGCAAATTATATGTTTGAAAATATTCCAAAAAGAAGCTTATTCGCCCAAATTAATTGTCCCTCTATAGTAATTATAGTACATAAATACAAAATAGGTACTCAAATACCCTACCCATCATACAATTTTAGCTGTGAGATAATATTGTCTATCATTAACCCTCTCGGGTCGCCACTGCGCGTTGTTAATAATATTATGCCCAATGCCTATTACCAAACATTAAATAGCTCCATCAGCAACAACATTATAATATGGCGAAGACATCAATATAATACATATTTACACAAAATTAAACATGCATAGAGCTCTAGTATAGTATAGTATACAAGGGAATTGTATCTTTATTTAATTTAACAAATAATTTATTCAAACTTTTCTTTTCGCAAATTTTGAATTATACTATTTTAAATCTTATTTTCAAATTCTTGAGATTTATATACTACATATGGATTGTCTTGTGACGATACAATTATACAAACTTTTTTCAAATAATAATCTTTTTTACTGTAAATTATTCAATGAATAAGTTTTTAAAAGTTTTGAGGGGCCTATAAGAAATTTGAACAAGTAGTTTTTCAGTTATTTAAATGTCTATACTAAGATTAAAAGTCATTAGCAATGGTTTAACAAAAATATAAAATAAATGTAATGTTGGATCTATTGACACCTTATAGTGCTTATTATACTTGGACCAATTTTACAAATTATAGACGTTGATGTATTGGCACGAATTAGGTACTAAAGATCTCAAATCACCATAGCCCCCATATCTTCCAAATCCATTATTGATATGGACTAATTGGGAATTATCCTTAGTTCAACTTGGAAGTTACTCGTTAAAATTTTGATTTTGTTACGTTAACGCTTTCAGAAAAATTATGTGGTTCTCTTTTGAAAAACAGATCTTTTTATCTACACATGACACTTCTTGTAGTGGGAAAAATCCCAAGAATTTAAAAATGGTCTTTAGATCTTTAGGTGCCTCTATTTAAAAATTCCAATAAACCAGATAAATTTTTAATAATTGCATCATTGAACAAAAAAAGGAGCTAGTATGCTCGGTGAATCATTCTGTATATTACTAAATGCGTCTAAATATGCAGATAAGATATTTGCCGGATCGTGACCGATAAATTATTGAACGGTGCTAAAACAAAAACTATCATTTAAGTACACAGTTATATAAATATAAAATTAATCTAATCATTGTATAAACTATAAATTATTGGTATACCTAGTTAATAGGTATAGTATAGATATATATGCACCCCATATTCGTTTATGCATCGTAAAAGTTAAATAGGCACTATTCATTTCGATAAGCTGAACATAATTTTTCCACAAATTAGAATAATAATTATAGAGTACTATAATATGGTACCTACCATAGTATTATAATATTTATAGACTCTCAACATTCTATTTATAAATACATAAAATAACTGAAAATTATAAGTTAAGTATACACGCATGTTGCATGTAATATGTACAAACAAGTCGATTAAATTTCATCCGATTATTATTAATATGAAAAGATCATAATTCATACCGTAGCAACTGTAGCATTATACAACAATACAAGTAATAGTAGTTGGGACTGGGGAGTTAAGACTTATAAATGATTTCATCATTTTTTTCTACATAATATTATATGCATTTAAAACAAATTTTCTTTAAACATCTATACATTTTATCACAACAACAAAAAACTCATATATACCTAATAAACTTATATTGAATAATTGGCTTTAATAGTTGCCGATTTTCCGATTTAACGAATATCCATGCAGTACACTATATAGGGTAGTGATGACAAATTGATTTTATACTAAATTCATATAGCTATGTAGATTCTGTGTTTCATGTCCAAATGCGGGAGCAGGAGGTGAGGGCAGGCTAAATGAGTGGGAACGATGGCGAGTATGGCGCAATCAGATAAATCGAATTGACTTATCTTTCCGCACTCCGGATTCATGTGTGTGTGTGCGTGTGTGTGTGTGTGTGTGTGAGTAAGTGAGCAATTTCCACATGCTGATTGTATAAATTTCTATTAGTATAGTACATCAGTAAATACATATATTTATTTTAATGTATTTATGTATATATTGTCACATAAAATTAGTTGAAAAATAGTTGATCAAATGTTTGATGTTTGATTCACCTGTATGGCTATGTACCCACATATTAGATATCTACATAATAGTATACAGTTGTCATCTAAAGTTGGTCATTTTTTTGTTTTTGATTAATTCATAACAGTTAGTGATGCGTTTAATTTTATTTAATGACTCAGGATCGTCGACATTTACATTTTAGTGTTACCCGAATTCTGCAATCAATAAATATTGTATTATCACATTGAAGGTATAATATCGTATGTTGTGAACATGACATTTGTTTAATATTGTTCCACAAAGTAAGTCCTCATAAATTTAAGAACACAGATATAACGGATAGTTATAAAATGCATCTAACAAATTAATTGGACATTGTTGGATTACTCTCAGACTTTGTTGGACTTTATTTTCAGTACCTATGTATAATACTAGTTACTTTTTTGTGGCCCACTATATACTTCAACAGCACAACTTTATACCAGAACAATTTTTCCAGAGTAAAAAATATTGAGCTCGTTTTGTTGGATACTATTATATCACTCTGATGTTTTGTTGGACCTTAATTTCATCAGTTTAGTTTTTTTAAGTTTTTGCCACCAACTTAATGTTAATGAACTTTTACCCGGATAAAAAAATGTCGATTTTAATTTGACACTGATACATGTGTTGAATGTATTTCATAAGTGTCTGTTATGGTTGTGCTACTTATTATGTGAGTGTATAAAAAAATAATAGTAATACACATGTAGAACTATTCATCAGGATAGGTTAGGCCAGGGATCACCAAATGGCGGCCCGTAGATGAATTTTAACCGGCCCGCAGACAAGAAGAAAAGAAGCCGATAATTTATTATCTTTGTACATTAGTTTTGGCCAATCGGCATATTATAATAAATATTATGTACTCTGCATTTTTATGGCCCACGAGAATTTTCCGAATCCTTAATGTGGCCCACGGAAAGTATTGAGTATTAGGTAAATGAGTAAACATTAAGTAAGTACCTATGTTCTCACACTCTGAAATGCATATTATGATATTTGAATGTTTTATGAATTTAAATAGAGTCTATAACATTTTTTGAGAAGATACTTAACTGTAAAAATCCGAACATGTGGGATGTAACTTATCTGTCGTAATGTTAGAAATTCTCATCGATAATCTTACAAGACTTAATTAGTAGCATGCAGCCACCAATATTTTACCTACCGTTCAAGGGGTTATTTCCAGGAACTATTGTGTTTATGTATTAACGACAATGTTTTGTAATTTTATTTCAAATTTTCTCGCGGTTACATTTCTATTGTGTAACATTATAAATACATGTGTCATAATTATTAATCGCATGTTTCCCACATTATAATATAAGTGTATACATCTCACAGTGCTTGTTATGCAGCTAAATATTTATATATATACCTAATATAGGTAGGTATGGTCTGTACATATTGTACTAGCCGTCTGGTCGATTGCTGTACCTAGAAAAAAAATATCCGCACTTCAGAGTTTAACGAACTCAACTTGTATCGTTATAATGATAATAATAATATTGCAATCATGAATTGAACTGCTACACACTAACTGGGGCATCTGTAAAGTTGATTAAAAATATACATATTATAATATAAAGAGTAATTTTATATTTCGATAATTCCAAGCAACGATATATTCATATAGGTGGAATGTACATAATTTCTAGTGGAAAGTAAGTATCTATGTATAATTTAATTTTGAAAAATTAAGCTAATAAAGTAGTTATATTATTCAATTTTGTAAGAAAACAGTGAACTAAATATTATATATTTATTATTACATCATAATATATACATGCATATGTAGATAGGTACACTATATGTTGTATAATATTGTAGTTATATAATATAAATATCATGGATGCATCCAAAGTTTCGGCATTTCCATTATGTTTTGCAACTGAAGAAACATCGATTATTCAAAAATATCATTACGAAGGAAGAATTTCAACTATTGGCATCAGAGAACATTTGAATAAGGCTGAGTGTAACGAATGGTCCATGGACAATGTAATGCAATAAAAAAAACTCCAAAACACTCACTAGAAATGTAAAATAATGCACCTGTAATGATGCCTAACATGATTTTTTTTTATTTGAAACAAGTTTTGAATTTTAGAATATTTTTTGTTAAATTTAAAAAGTAGTTATTAGCTGGACTGCATAATTGCAAGTTTCCTACGAAAATATTTAATTTGAAAAAAACTGAATTATTCTCATTTAATTTACCATTGCCACTCATGATATCGATTTTTACGTCATACGATCATACAAATCTGTTTGAAAAATTACGATCAAAAAATAATAATATTCGATTAAGCAAAATTCTTGGTACCTAGTATGTTAAAAAGTGCACACGGACACACGATATTGTTTTCTCTCTTCCCAGCATTAGCTGATTTACTATAGCATGAGTTTGTGAAACCTCATTAATTTTTGATGATTGACGAATGTAGAAACAACGCATGCACCTTGCACACAGCGATGAATACTTGAAGTCTAAGTAATACACAAACGCGACACAGCGGACCTTTGGATATACCTGAGTATTGGCGTATGTAATGGCTATTTCAAGCCATTCTGGACGAAATATTCGCTTCGGTTTTTTTTAAATATTATATTTTTGGATGAATCCACAATTTTTTCATCAATTTTAGACGTAATATCATCACCAATATAAGAATTTAAATACAACCAATAGCCCCCCCCCTCCTTGATAAATATTTGAATCCGCCCCAGATCATAGTATTATATTATATATTATATATAAATATGAGGTATACTATAGTATACTAAGTATACGTATACTTATTTTTAGTCAAAAGTGTTTTTAATGTGTATCTATAGCTAAGTGATTTTTTTTTATAGTTCTATACTACTAGGTTAGATGACTATCCAACAATAATGCAATATATTATATATCTATAGGTATAATTTCAGGCACGGATCCAGGGAGTAGCTAAGAGGCTTATGTCCCTCTCTTTTTGGAAATATTGTAGTTATGTCTTATGTACTTATTGATGGTAGTTGTATAAATAAATACAACTGTTACTACTAATATTGTAACCAATATTAAAAAAATAATTAAAATATGCCTAACAATAGCAAAAGGAAAAATGCTTATCATTTTTAATATTTTGAAACTAGTAGGGGTTTCTAATTTCCAAGTTGTGAATGTTCAGAAGCCACGAGCACCTCCGTAGGTACATCAATGTTGCAACAGTTTAATATGTTCGAATTGATAGACTTTTTTTTAACGCATGTTAAATTAATATAACATTATTATTGTTTTTATATTTATGTGACCACTAAATATGCAATTATTACAAAATACATGATATGAAAGCCGAATAATGATGATATTCTCGGGAAAAAAACGTTTTGGTGAGTATAGTATAAAGAGATAGTTGGGCGAGTGACGATATGGGCCACTGGAACAGTATCGTGCTGGCGTGCAACAGTTTAAACGGGAAATCATCGCATTCGAAACACAATTTATATTCTTAGCGGACCTATTTACCATAATTTATTATAATAATATGGTGTGTGAGTAGGGCGTTTTTTTAAATGTTAAGTGCTAATAAAAAGGATTTACCAGTGACGATACTATCTACAAATTACAATCTACTAATATATTACGAATGTGATACGACCATAAAATACGCGAGTACCTACACCATTGTATTTAAATTTCAAGTTTTAATGCCAAATTCTAATACTAAAACTTCGGTACGCCTATAGTATAAAAGAAATCTAAAAAATAAACTAACCAGAAATAGGTATATTTTCGAGACTTTTTTGTTAACATTTTGTTTTGATAAAATGTCTTTCCAATCACAAACGATTATTCTATTAAGTACCTGATATACTCTTTACTCCTTTATTAATAATAAATAAACTGTTAAGATAAACTATATAAACTATAAATTAAGCACATCGTAGAGAAATATAGAGATATTTTATTATTTTACATTATACTTCGAATTACAAAAGTTTTAAACTCCAAAAAAACCGAGTATGTATAATGTTTATAAATATTTGTAATAATTTATAGGTATTTACAATTTTCCCGTACATTATATCCGTTTTCTTTTCATTGATCTTAAGTCCTGCAACTATGGCCATGAGCTGTTTGTAGGGAGACACTGTTGATTCGAAACACCCATTTGTACGTGTGGCCAGGATGTGTTGCTAAAAACCCCGGGTGGTCACCCATCCGAGTGCTGGTAACGACGGCAAGTACGTACGTTCAGAGATTGAGCGTACGACCGCGCCTCACCAAGCCACCATAGGTATCTGTTGATGATAAATATTTATAGCGTATTCCGCGTGCGTACATACTATACAGCCACAGGTAATTACTAATTATGTAATTATACCTACCTGTTTATAGGTAATTCAATTTCCGTACACTGTATATACTGTGTAGTATATATGGTATATGCGTGTCATAGGTATATAAACTTACCATTAAATAAAATTGACATAATTCCATATATTCTGATGAAATTGTAGAACGAATTCATATAGTATACTATATATCTACAGCTATACGTATAATAGATGCACACACAATGTATAATTGCAATTGCCACACGATGGCGGTTAGGTTAGGAAATTAAAAAAAATTTGTTTGCTGCTCTCTTTCCCATCCTTCACTCTATTTAGTGAATCTATTCCTCGTATCTTCCATACGCGTAGGTAGGTAGACGTTGCAATAATCAAATAAAGGATACACCTACACCAAGCTCCGGCTGCGATTGTCCAACATCAATTTCTCCAGACACGTATAATGATAGCGGTACTGAGAGGAATATTGCAACATTATAAAATATGCTTTGCTATAATTTCAAAATATGTGTATTGTGTGTCTATTCTTACGTTTTTCGTTTTTCATTAGGTGTCTTAGCAAAATAATTAAACACTCTTAAAGTAAAAAATATATATTGTAACATTTATAACACAACTCATAAAACAATTTATACCATATAGAATGAATGTCGAATAACATTCAACATTACAATTAATTTACAACAATTTATAGCATATAACCATGTAGGCAACTTAAATGAATGTCGAATAAGATTCATTTACTTTTGCATTACTTACATAATATTGTGTACATTGCATAGTAATGTATAAACGATATTTATGGCTAAGTTATAAACTCTGAACACATTTTCGGGTGGAGGGGTCAACCCCTTGAGTACGGCCTTGTTTGTGGGCATTGTATAGTTATATACTTGTATGTATATTCTAGCAGTTACCTACTTATCATTGACGCAAATATATGGGGGCTTGAAGGGACTCGAGACCTTTAAAACTATGCTATGTCCCCCAAAATCAAGTTCTATTATCAACTAAGGACTAAGAAGATATCATTTTTTTCTACAACTTTGTAATTTAACCAAATAATATAATTTAAAAATGTTGTTTTTGCAGTACACTTTTTCTGTAATAAGCGACGTAACTGTGCAAATATGGCCAATAAGATTTTTTGTGTTTTCAGTAGAAAATTTTTTGAGAGAATAATAATGACCAGACTACAGTGCAATATTTTACCATAGATACCTGTGTATGTTTGTCAGCTCTCAGTTGTGTATTTTATTCAGTTTGCTCAGTTGGAGAATATAGATATTTAATTTAAATTAAGTAAACAATAATTTGTATTTGTTCGTCGATCGCTATTATAGTTGCGGTAATTATTGTAGGTGGCGAGGGCCCCCAGGGCTTCGAAACGCTTTATTTAAATCCCAAAAATATAGATAAGTACAACAAACCGGCCAATTTGCGACTGTATAACTTATCATTACCAATAAATTCATAAATATATATTTCAAAAGAACAAGCCTCTTTTTATGGATACCACGTTTCTGACAAAGCTATTGAATATTTTTGAGATTTTTTCACCTTATTTTCTCATTTTTGGCCAGTTTGGGAGGAGAAGAGAGGACACACACATAAGTATTTCAATAAACCTATCATTTCTCACACAGATTTTTGAATATTTAACGATTTTTATTTGTATTTATTTTCAATAGCCTAGCCGAGTTATTTAGCAAGTAAAATGTGCAATGTATAATTGATTATTAATAACTGACAACTGTCAGTGATAATAATACTCATAGTAACACATGAATGCTAAATAATAAACATTATAATTGTATGGTAGTAATAATAGTTAGGTATAAAGTTAAGTATTATGAGATATTAAGTAAAAACGGCCTTATCAATGTTCCACGATTGATTTACACAGCTGTTGGAAGTATAGGTAATAACTAATAATATAAGAAAAATATCACGGACTGTAATTAAATAACGGGATTTGATTAAATTTGCATATTAAACTATATTAAATGGCGTGTCTATATTATAATATATTATGAACCTAATTATTTGGTTCATGGCTCACACAATTATATTATTTTACTGAAAAGTAAAAATAATATAATATAATTAACCACGCAGCAGCAGAATTGGTATTTCGTTTCGTTTTTTTTTTTTTAAGAAATCAATTTTCAAAATCTCATCGATAACACGAAAGGAAAGTGCAATGATACTTCAAGTGGATAATATTAGGTATACACAGGCGATGCATAATAATTATTAGTAACCAAATGTTATTGAAATTTAAATCGCAGGACTTTTTTTATATACGCTTTATATTTGTACAAAATATATGGTAGGTATGTACTTGTACCCACCGTGCACCTAAATATATGTATATATTAACGAATAAAAATATAATATGTATATATATGCATGTGTATTTAAGTATATAGGTACTATATAGGCCGAGGCCGAGGGCGAGGATGCGAACTTGATACCTACGTCAAATCGCACCGAACGCATAACTTATTATTGTTATAAACGGTCGTTTTAACGCTATGTAATTGCGAGTGTCTATATACCGATAGCTCGCTTATATATATATATAACATAATACCTATATAACCTAATTACGAATACATATATACTTATATATATATACATATAGTGAGTTCACCTTCGGAAACACTCGATCGCTTTATTATATACTATCATCGGATCTTAACGATAGTATTCTTCTCATTGTATGTACCTGGCGACTGGCACTTCATACGCGTCTACCCAGTACACCCTGCAGTGGCGTAGCTTGAAACTTGGTGGCCCTAGGGCTTATTTATGGGAGGCGGAGGCCTCCTTAAACATAGAAATTAAATTATTAAAATATATTGACGCTAGAAGCTAATAAACAAAAATTGAATTAATAATAATCTCCTTGAATTAAATTTGACTAACTAAATATATTATTTTTTACATTCAATATTCATAATACTGATTCAAATATTCAGCATAAATTATGAACCTATTCATAACACCTTTTGTCTGAAATATAATTATACTAACTGTACTTGCTTAATCGTTGAAACAGTAAATTATATTATATCTAGGACTATAGATACATTGATTTCCAATTAAGAGGATGTCAGCGCACTATTTGTTTTCTCTATCTGACCCACGTGCAACATAGACAAAACGCATTTACCCAGAATCATGTTTTCTATGTTTCTAAGTAATCTTAGAGTAAAATCACCCAGTACAAAAAAGATAGATATCTAATAATATTTTTGAAGGAATGACTTATCGATTTTATATTTTTTTATTGTTATTTGACTTTGTATTTGCCTTTCAAAAAAAAAAAAAAATAATGTTGTAAATTTAAATGATGTTTAAATTGTTTTGAGACCACATTTAGACAAATTGATATGTGGTTTTCTCAAAAATATTTTTCTCTATCTTTATTGTAATGGGTGTTTTTATTCTAAGATTACTTAAAATCCTAGAAAAAAATGATTCTGCGTGAATGCGTTTTGTCTATGTTGCGCGTGGGCCAGAGAGATAAGTGCGCTGACATCTTCTTAAAATAGAAAATTCTTGTTGACTGTATCTTGCGATTAAACTGTAAATTGTTTTTCTATTCAGTAATTTGAATTAATATTTAATAAATAATAGCTGAATCTGGCTTAGAGTTATTTAAATATTGGTTGTACAATCAGTTTTTCAAATAGAATCGAGATACGGGAGGGGGAACAAAAAATTTCCATTTAAGTAAATTTTTTTTAGGGTAATAATGCATTATTATATTGAAGTTTTTTAGAATATGTTGCTCTGAAATTAGTAACGACCGACTATAAAGCAATATAAACAAAATATTTTATATTTTACAATTAATAAAAACAGAATATAATATTAAATTTAAAAAAGATATATATCATTTTTTTTAAAATTGTTTTTATCTAATCAATCACTTATTTTTAACAGTGTCAACAATGTCTTTAACATCAATATTATTCAATACATTTTTCTCTATAGCCATAAACGATAATACCTATATGGCTATATAGTTATTATTTGTATGAATAGCCCATCTATATCTGCAGATACGGCCCACCACGAAAAGTTCCGATATCCCGCCACTATTTACTATTATACCTACTTATGCATTTATGTATTCCAAACAATAATATTGCATACATTTAAATTAAGTTTTTGAGGAATTCCCCATAATTATTAACAAAACCAATTATTAATACCTAACTTATTTATAAAAACTCTTTACAATTCAGTCATTTAGATAACATTATCTGTATTATTATTATTCATTTGTTTTCTCTCTCTCGGCTTGTTGGTTTGTACAGTGGTTACACCTAGGTACGGTTTAATAACTATATTACTATATTACGTAATTGCCAATTTATAATTTAATAATTAGCCTCAATATATCTTAATTATTCAACTGTAATAGTTTTAAATTTGAAGCCATTTTATTTTAAAACAAAAAGTATTCGAGCTTTATTGTAAAAATAATAATTTTTTAGTGTGCTTTTTTTAATGTCTTGATAAAAGTACTGCCCCTCCCCCTAACTTGAACATACTAGGAAGCCCAGAAGGCCCCGACATACATACGTCAGTACGGCTTAGAGATTCCATAAATCCCGCATTTTACGGGATTGTACATTTGTACCGTACCTATTTGAATTGAGCATCCCTGTCTCATCACGGCAAAATATTGTTAACTACATATGAAAACAACACTTCTGTAACTTATTTTAAATAATTCATTCCGAATTATGTCTCTTATATTCCTTAAACTTTTAACTAAAATTTTTTTTTACCTATTTTCAATGAGCTTATCTTGGTCAAATAATTTAGTATTAATTTCAAATATTGAACATAGTTTTTAATTTATTCAAGTATATTATTTAAGTAATTCATAAGTCTGAGGAAAAGGAATGTACTAATCACCTCGTAGTAAAGAAGGTACAGAAAACTACATAAAATGTAAAAATTTGTTCAATATCATTGGACAGGTAATATTTAAGTTGAGAACTTCTTTTGAGAGTCTATTATGTTCTTAGCGTCCCTGTCACCATTGTTGCACCTATATAACCTAAAAGTATGCTTTGAAATGTCCAGTATTTAAAAAATAAATCCAAGATTCCTACAAGATAACTTATGGGGAGGTTTTTCGATTTTTCATATGTGAAAAACTCCTGCGGGGCAATCATCTGTCAATCTCATTCTCTTCGCAGAATGTAGTGGATTATGACGAATTTTGAGTCTGTGCGGGGATCACGATTCCGAGCTAAATATATAAATGGGATTTAGTTTTCATAATAGATATTTTCCATTATCTGTATATTTTATTCCATTCCTCTATTTAATACTACTCTCAACAAATATAGCAATATAATATGCGGAAAAATGAAGTATAGTACGGATATTATGCATTGACGCATTGTTATTATAATATATTCTGAATTTCATCATGGTAATAATTGATCGCGATGACAGCCGCATCATAGTCATTATATCTAATAATAGTATAATAATATTGATACTTAATAAATAGTGAGTAATACTCACTGAGTATAATTCTAGTAATAGATTAGTGTTATAAATTGTTTAGGTTTTTGTCAAATTAAAGGCTTAAGTTGTAGGTTGTAGGTTGTAGGTACTAGTACACCTAAAATTTTGGGCTAAAAATATCTAATCAGAATATTATTGATAATTTAATTTACATTTTCTGGTTCTACTCAATCAATACCTCTTTTAGTAGTAACTAGTCCTAACTACTAGTTATTTTGTATCTTTTTTATTTTGGTAGATATATGCGATAAACTTTTGACACACATCACAGTATGACATAATCATGTTCGTAGTAATATTTTTGTGCGATTTACGCATTTACTGTATACCTATATGTATATATATATATACAAATACATATTATGTACTCGTAGTTGCAGTGCTCGCGAAAGAGACTGGCGAAAGGTTTTTTTTCAGACGGGGAAGAATCGAGAATTATTCCTTTCACTATATAATATAATATATAATAACGAAGAGTAATATTTACACACATACACACACACACATTATATATATATACATGCATATTTAAGTGTGTGTATTACATTGAAATGATGAACGCCAGAGAGGCCATATCGTGATCATCTTTATAGTTGTGTAATATTATTATTCTATAATCGACCGATGTAATGGATACACGCGTATTATCATTATACATATATTATACAAATGGCAATATTAATACCTATATTACATTATACTCATAAATAGTTGATTGACGAGGTTTATATTGTACATATAAAGTTATCAGAGATACCTACTTGTATTTTACGAATTTAATGGGTAATTATACGTCTTAGCCATATAACTATCACTGTGTTTGTAATAATTTTTAATCAACAATTATAGTAAGATGTAAATATCTAAATTGCAAATAAATTATTAGATGTCTTCATAAAATAATATTATTTATATAGCTAAATAATATTCCTACTTATATACTTAAATATAGGGTGCAGGTTTAAATGTGATTGTAATTTTATTTTTTTTTTACCCATTGACGACATTATATCTTTGTTTTCCATGCATAAAATTCGTTTCATACATGAAATAACTTAAAAATAAAACTTCTATAATTGAACTGTTTGGGTATTTTTTAAACTTTGTATGCAGTTTTTTCATATTTTATAATAATAGATAGAATTTGATAACAATTTACCATAAGCTACACCACTAACACAAAAAGAAGCTAGCCGTCGCGTGACAAATGTGAAACATTATTTTGTTCAGAAAATATGCATGACAATTGAAAGGATAGTTTATTAAAAGAAATAAACATGGCATAAACCAAGAACAAAAAATTCACATTTTTTGGGAAAAATTATTCTTTATTTTAAAGGCACATTAGATGTTTCACTCGTTGTCAACAGTTGGTCTCACAAAGCTCATTAGATGTTTGAATGTTTCACATCCAAAAAAAATATTGAATGGGTAGATGTAATTTATTTTTCTTTCTTAATTTAATGCGTATTTTTATTGCGTAGTATGTTTTTACCTATATGTACTAGACAAAAATGGCGGCGGCTACTTAACGGATTTACTATAACGAACTTTTTGTCAAACACAGGCAGATATATAATATTATTTACTAGTATGTTATATGAATAGGTCGTTTTTTTACGACACGCATCAACGGTGATAACGACAACTTACGTAAATTTAAATAATCGAAATAGATTTTTTAACTTTTGTTTAAAATTATGTCTGCGTAATAATATTTGTTGGATCAAACGCGCGCATTCAAGTATAGTTTTTTTTTTATTTTAAAGTATTTATCTCAGAGTAAAATCACCTATCACAAAAATTATATAGAGGATATTAAGGTTTGACACATCGGTTTTAAATGTTATTATTATTTGACTTTTAAGGTAAAAATTAAAAATAAATGTTGTTAATTTAAATAGATATTTAATTTTGTAGAGATAATATTAGAGACAAATTGATGCGTCATACCCTAATTTAATGTTTGTGATAGGTGATTTTACTTTAAGATAAGTGATAACTCAATAAGAAAAACAAACAAATAACTTTGTGTGAATGCGTTTTGTCTATAATGCGCGTAGGCGCCAGAGAGAAGAAACAAACTAAGCGCTTATACATCCTGTTAAGTCTTAATCATTCTTATATTTAACATTGTATCAAATAATATACATTTTATAATATTTCTCGTTTTTTTATATGATATTTAAATCCTTGACTTCATTAGGTATTTACTTAAATAGTATAAAACATATAAGAATACGTTACAAAGTAAGTAGGTACTTCCTATTATAAATTGATCAGTATTTAGTTACAATTATTATACTATTACCCATAACAAATTACACTAAAATACTAAATATATACTATATTTATATATATTTTAAATTAAAAATTTACGTCCACGGTGTTCTGGATCACTCTGTATTATATGCGAACAATAAATCATAGTTTTTTAGTTGAACAGCAAGTGTTATTGAAAAATGTCAAGTGTCAAGCTTGTTGACAATTATATGGTAAATGTTTATTCATCTCGTACTTTTGGCAAAACTATTAAAATTTGAGCGTTGTATTTAAAAAACATCTGAAATTTTTATGCAAATTTGAAAAATAATTATATGAATTTGAAAAAAAACGAAACGGAATTTCTTTTATATACAGCTATACAGGTGATACCAATACTTGGGTATACTTATTAGATGATATAAAATGATTAGGTCAGGATTGGTATATACACAGTAGTGTTATTTTGTGGGGGCACCTACTTCACCCTATTTTTTTTAGTGGGGACAAAGGTATTATTTTGCACCCTCCCCTAGATAATATGCCGACAGACGACAGTAGAAATCTTTAAATCTTCTAAAATAAAGAATAAAGAGTGTATTTATAAGTTAAAATATTATTTTCCATAAATTATTGAATAAAGTGAATAAAGTGAATTTATTTCACGTTATACCTGTTGTATAATATTTCGACATACTGTCAACGGTTTTTAGAATCATCTGGGTTACAAAAATAAATAATAATCCAATAATATTATTTCATGAATTATGATTAAAGGATTATCATAACATTATTATTGGCAAACAAGTTGTAACACCTTTTATTTTATGAATTCTTATGTACCTGCCTACTTAATATTATTTAACGATATGGGTATTATTTAGTTTTAAGCCATAAAATGACTTAAAGGATATGTGTAAAAATAAAAAATTAGGTTATGGTTTTGATTTTGGTGAACAAATGCTTCAGTCCCCCCTAGTTTTTAACCAGTTCGAATTTACAAGTTCTAACACAGTGTCAAATTATCGATTTTTACATAATGCTAAATAGAACAATTTATACACAGTGCCAATAACTGTCAACATCAAAGAACATAATAATATACTTTATCCACTTAACACTTCCTACCTATTAAATATTTATAATTGTAATGGGTAGGTAATAATTTATGAGTAATAGTTTTAAATTGAAACGCTCTTTCAGTAATCGTGCAGTATAGGCGGAATTGAGTAGCATTTACTGTATAAATTACTAATTTTGTAAAACAATCGTTAAAACTTAAAGGCATTCTATATGGTAGAATATAAAATAAAATAGTTTTAAAATATGATTAGGGTCACAGGTTAGACGATATCCATTTTAATTAACTATATTATTACTACATTAAACAGTTAAATGTTGGTACCTAACTATAGTGCTAAAGAGAATAATTTTGAAAACAGAAACTAATTCATTAACAATTGAATATTTTTAATCGACGTGAGCCGCAACAATAAATTATGATTTATTCAATACATGACAATAACTTTCGGTTTTCCATTCGGGTTGTACGAGTCGTGCAAATCAAACATTTGCGGAATCTCGATATTCTGTATGTTAAGAATTCGTTAAGATTTGGAAAGTGTTGGAAAATGGCCGTGATATCAACGTAAAAAAACCACCCATATCGTTAAATATTGTCTTAAAATGCACATACATTTACAGTGTATATACACTGTATATAATATACGTTTAATACTTATGTATGCATTTTTTGATAATATTATTAACTACTTTACAACATTAAATATTATGTTATTTCTAAGTAAAAACCAAAAAGGACGAATAGCAGTTTCGACATAATATATGAATTTATAACCATTTAATAATAGCATTTCGAAGTATGACGAACGGCGATGCACTAATGGACGTTATGACATAATATTATACATTGTATTCATAATAATATATTCACATAAATATTATGTATCTCGTTTTATATTCCGTATAAGAAACATAATATACATGCTTTAAACCTTAAAATGTTGTTTAATATCTTTTCTTTTCGAGGAGTATATTATATTATACAGGATGATTCAACAAGCATGCTCGCCCCTTTTTTTTCAATAATGCAGTCGTTTAAAATCTGATATCTTAAATTTTAAAATATTATATACTAACTATGAATTTTGATCCTTGGGTTTTTTTGTACTACTCAAGGAGTGTCCAGTAGAGGACAAATTTCTGATTTATTTCGAATGAGATACTCCATTTTTACTGTTTTTTTGTAATTATTTAGTTGATAGTTTTTTCTGAACATGTTTAAGTATCAAAATCCAAATTCAAACAAACGGTTTTGAGTTATTCAACTTGTTGTGCTAAAAATAATAGGTCAATGATCATCGGTTTGGAAGATAATATGGTGAATATGCAGGAGACTGTACATATTTAATAATTTATACTAATCCATCAACATATATAATTTTTAAAAAGAGTCCAAATATAAGGTCCAATATTACATATATTTTATATTTTTGCATAAACATTTTTAAGGATTATTATTCTCAGTATACAATTTTAATAACTGAAATTCTACTCATTAGAATATTGAGTTAGTTACATCGAAATGTATGATACAACTAATCCACTAAATAATTTATAGTAAAAAACGTGTTCTCATTTGAAAAAACAGAAGTTTGCATCATCACAGTACACTTCTTAAGTAATACAAAAAATGTCAAGAGTTTAAAAATGTATGGTCTTTAATAAAGATATTTAAAATTCCAAAAAATCAGAATTTGATTAGTTCATTATTAGTAGGGAAATGGCGAGGGGGGGTGCATACTTGGAGAATCAAATTGTATATACATTTACTAAATACCCAATAATATATGCGCTGAGTTAGGGATTGTTTTCTTATTAGTTAAAAACCGACACCTGTAATGTTTAATATTCAGTTAACAATTAATTTATTATTGTATGCCAATATAATGATTAATACCTATATGAGCTAGGTACATAATTATATTATAATCGAATCATTTTCATGGTCGTCAACACAAGAACAGTTTAATGTCTATTATTGATGTAATATTAATTAATATCATGTTAACCATAGAACAATTTTATTGACTAATTTCTAAATTATTAATTTAATGTTGTTTTAGTAAGCTGCCTATTTTGATCAGCTCACTGAAAGTTCTTCGAACCAAGAATTGAAGTACCTACTAATGTAATAAAATATTACATCTGCATAGTAGTACGTAATGAATACTTGTTCAGACAGTGTGAAATGTCGAGGTCACAAAGTAGTAGATACCAATTTTAATGAAGATTGTTAACTCATCCAATTTTAATGATAAAAATAAATAGACTTTATAACAGTAAAATGTAGACCATAATATACGCTTCACGCAATTACCAATATTTGATGTAATTTTATGAATTTGTGAGTGTTGTAACTTGGCACTTGAAATGAAATAACAAAATATTATTTAAATTACTTTGCTACAGCTGTACAACATAACCAACTTATTACCACCTTTACACGAAGTCATCAACATATCAACATAAGTATTGGATGTGAAATAAATAACATTTTTTGGGCACATTTATGCTTCTGTGAGACTATTTATACTATAATATGTATTTTATATTTATGTATAATATATATTATAATTGCATAGATAATGTGTGCATTGTGCATTTTTTTATCATATAAACTCTTTTTCTCAATATTATATTCATAATATTAAAATAATATTATCATACGTATAATTTCAAACGTGAACCAATCACAGTTTCATCAATGCGCGGCGGTTATTTTAACGTCTAAACGTCTAGGTCGATAAAATATCCTCAGTTTTTTTTAAAGATTAAAATAATCATTCATACATAGTGCATCGAAAACATATTGAATTTATTAATAATAATAATATTAATGGCGTGATTCTCAATGGTTTTATCTACAAGGACGAGGCGAAAGTTTTATATTTTAAAATTCCAACTCTATAATTCAATATTGGATATTAATAGGTTGATGGTTTATTTTTACAATTCAATTTATTCCAGGGGTACTTTTGAAAGTTTTCTAAAATTTTCAAAACACCACCAAAACATAGGGAAAATGTTTCATGTACAGTTGATGTTGAAAAAAATGTATTTGTGTTCGATCGCAAAAATTTAATTTTTAACAACTAATATTATAATATGTATACTGTATACACTATACTGCTATAGCCTATAGGTACAGATGTGCCAACTTTTGAATTTTTACAAACGGATAATGTAATACAATTTCGTTTGGATACTAATACTTACTTACTATTAATTATTTGTAGCAAATAATCAGTATAAATATTTATAGAAGTAAATTTAGAATAATAATATATTATAAAACATTATTAACTATTAAGATAACAACTATTTGATATTATTAGTAATATTGGCTTATGAGCGTAATATGAAACTTTTTTTTATATCAACTCAAAGTATCCCTTCTGTGGAGATACCTAACGTTTAGTCGTATATTAAATTGTCCGTGATTTTTAAATGGGTTGAAATATAACTAACAAATTATTATGGTAAAGAGTTAAGTTCGAATTTCAGGTCAGATAATAATATTATATTTATATTTTAAATCACAAGAAGTACTAAATGATAATTGATTGTATTATATAATATGATATACCTAATATTTAATAGTCCGGAGTCCCACCACGTTATATACCTATATAGTAAAATAATGCAATATATAATGGGTATTCATCGATTTATTTCACGATTCCTAGATTATTTTGATATTCTTACTCTTATTTCCGATTATGCGAAGTGGAGTGTTAATAACTGACGTCACAATCAATAAATGTTTAACCTAAATCATTAAAAAAAAAAACCGAATACCTAAATAATTAATCTATATACGTATTCGTTCTCTTTTAAGATAGGTCATAGGTACAATAACGAATAACAGTAGGTAACAAAACAATTTAATTTAACCAACCAAACTTTAAGTAAGTACCTATACAACGCCAATATGTTTACTACAAAATCATCATCTAAAATATTTAGGCAAGCACCCATTATTATTAATAATATATACTTATCTATCTAAATTAAAATTGCTAACATTTGGATAAAAAAAATCCTTTTATTACCATCAATTAATTTTTATTCGTATATATATAACATGAACTATATTTAACTATATTTTATTTTTTCCAGCAAAATAAATTAATATCTTTTCACTGCAAATCATTTGAGCTAATATAATATGTATTATAGGTTAGTTGTAGTACAATCATTTTTACTGCTCCTTCACGTTTTGAGTATATGTGAATACTGATGAGTGATGACCAAAATAATAATACATCGAGTGCTCACGTATTACTTGCATTAACTTACCCAGTTTTTTTGGCTACCATATTTTTAAGAATTGTAAAAGTTGATAAACTATAATCGTTCAATGACAAAATCGATTTGAAGTGGGGTAGGCAGTGTACCTACATAATATAATAATATGGTGAGTGGATCGCGGGCGCTCACGTCCAACTGTCCAAGAGAAACGCATGAATATACGTAACCCGCAAACGTTTAATAATGGGCACGTTTGGTTCGTGGCTTTCGAAAAACCAAATTATATTGGACCCGAAACAAAAAAAATGTTATAAATATCATATCACAATACTATATGAGTACCTATATGATCGATGACGCGAAACAAGGGATATTATTATGTTCTCATATTAAATTGGTCACTCCATGACCTCAGTGTTTGGATTTCGGAGATAAATATAGTCTGGTCCTCTGATCGGGGGAACTCATCTCCCGTTGTGAAATATCCATATAATGTAAAAGATGATCTCTTCTCGTTTATAGATACTTAAAAAACTTAAACTTAAACAAACAGTTTTCTTATAAGCAGTGAATTATATTTCAGGTAAATAATGTACTAAAGATATCGCCCTATTTTATTCTGAGAGGAGTGATGAATGTGTTGATTTTCAAGGATGTGTGTTTTTTTTTGTGTGTCTGTGTATACGATAAGTAGCTGAAATAATGCTTCAATTTTAAATTTCAGTATCTTGTTCGATAGGAAATTGAATTTAGTTGGTGCATTGAGGAGGCAAAAATTTAAATTTCCCAGTAGTTTTCAAAAAGCCTGGGAGGAACAAAAAAAAAAAAAAATGAAGGAACAACTGGAATTTTTAAGCAAAACTGGTTTTCTACAAAATTGGTTTTGGTTTTTTGTGGAGCTCTAAAACGAATGACCGTAGATCATGCAGTTTTAACTGATTGTATAAGCATTTTATATATACCATAAAGTTTTAAAAATAATTTGAATTGTTTACGGACATTTTCAGTTTCCAATATTTTTAGTTTTTTTTTAGATAGTTTTGATATACTAATTACAATTCGAAAACAAGAAGTTTCTCAATTATTGAACAGTTTACACATTATACTAAAAATAACAGTCCTTATAAATAGTTTTACAAAAATATATAATAGATGTAACATCAAATCTAGTATTTATTAGACCACTAGAACTCTTTTTACAAATTATAAATATTTATTAATTACTTAAGTTTGCAAACTACCATACTTTCCATATCATCTTCCAAACCCATTATCGTTGATGTTATAAGCTCTATGAATTGTTATCTTGAAAATTGAATGAGTTAACAAACTTAATTACAAATATTATCTAGTAAGTATCTATTAAGTACTATTTAGTCATAAAAATTGTATTACAATAAAAGAAAAAGATACTCGAATTGTTGGTTTGAAGAAGTTTCAGTGAGCTTATTGAAATAGTTTTTACTGAAACAACATTAGAAGAATGATTTAGAAATCAATCAATTATTATGTAGTCTACACGATATTATTTAATATTACATCAATAATAGACATTAATTGTTTTGTGTGTTGTCGAAAATGGAAGTGATTCGATTATAATATTATGTACTCAGTTCCTATAAATAAATAAATAAATAAATATATTGACATAAAATAATAGATTAATTGCTGACTAAAGACTCAACATTGCAGACGCCGGTCTAAGACTGATAAGAAAAAAACAATCACTCGCGCAATGTATATTATTGAGTATTTCATAAATGTATACATACAGTGTGATTCACTGTGCATGATCATCCCCATTTTTATATAATAATTTATCTTGATTCTTTGTGTTGATTTTTAAATATATTGAAAGACCATGTATTTTAAAATTATTGGAATTTTTTGTGCTATGAATTTTCTGTAGCGACACAAACTTCTGTTCTTCAATGAAAATTTTCTTGATCTTTATATTATCTAAAAATTATTCCCACGGTATAACTGTTTCATTATCAATCTTTGTGTAATCATATTATTTATTTGATTATTCACTATTTGATGTCGCAGTGGAACAGGTTAGGTGCCAATGTCTGGCAAAATTAAATTCTTAAGAATCAAGATGCCAATAACTGTACAATTTACCCTATACTTACTTATATTTACATGAAATATATTATTTGCAATGTCAAACAAACAATTCAAACATGTATACAAGTAGAACAATTTTTTTTTATTAATAATAAACATTACCACAGGCTACTTGTTTATTTACAAAAATTAACAGTTTATCGCGATTAGTTAATCTACTTCCTGTATTCAGTAAGCTTAGGTAAGCCGGAGTTGGAGGTAGAGACTGAAGGTACACAGACTAAGTGCAGTATTAATTATATACGAAATGTAGGTATAATGAATTCAATTTTAGGAAGTTGTGCATTAAAAAAGTTTTAACATATAATTTAAATATATAGATCACAAAATATACAAATATTATCCATGGTATACTTAATAATATACCGGACATATATATATATATATGTGTGTGTGTGTATGTATATGTTTTATGTATGTTTATACATACATATAGTGTTAATAACAAGTTATGGATCATTAAGTAGACAATTATATACAGACCTTTTTAACATTAATCCTATAATTTATTCTTAAATAGTAGCCTAGGTATCAACTAACATAATATGTATTACCTAGGTATAATAAACTTTAAGTTACCATGCGATGTTGTCACATTTACGAAAATTATAGTTTGGCAGTTGCGACATTGTTAGAGAATAATAAATATTAGGAGTATCCTATATTACTATTATATTACATTTTAAATATTATGGCCGCATAGGTGATAATATTAGCCGTAGGTAGGTATATAATTTATAATGAAGTTTCAAAATAAACGAAATCATTACATTTTAAGGTTATATATTATATTGGCATAAATCGGTATAGGTTTGATAAAATATATTGTATTGATATTTATTTAATTGTACCTACGATACAATGGTTTATGCTCAAACTATTTAAATTTTAAGGTATTACATATATACTAGATGACACTACTGTGTGAATTATTTATCAAAATTCATCTCTTATATTATGTTAAGTAGATAATATTTTGAAAATTTGATTTGAATTTACTTGAATAATTCCATTATCTACTTATCTGCCCACATTACAATCCATACAGTTTAAATTTACCTACCGATTTATGCCAGTATAATATTATCTTGATTCATACATTTATGACTAATGTTCACTTTATTTTAATAGGTATTTTAAAATTTGAATACTTCAGAAGATAATATTTATTATTATTTATAATGTACGAATTTTATAAAATCAATATAATGCACTTTTAAGTAATTAGTTATTTAGGCAACCGAATCTTTTTGAGTTGAAAATTCTGAGAATAATATAGAAATCAATAAAAAAAACAAAAGTTTAAATGTTGACTGTACCTGATTGCCTGTATACTCATATTATGTTTCATAGATACTTGAATAGATGTACTTATAGATACATATATATTTATTTTTAACAAAAATGGATACTTTAGGATACTATGCACCATTATTTTGTAGGATGGCTGCATCACTGCACGTGATCAGTGAACGTCAAACGAATAGGTATTTTATGATGATAATTTCTGTGCAAGCAAATACATTTTATGACACCGTATAAAATTATAAATTTTTTTTTTGCAATTCATAATACAAATGTCGGCTGTGCAGTATCATGCTGCGAGCAACGACACCCGAATAAACCAATAATAGCACAAAAAATTAACATGTTCTGTAACATTGGTCTGTACTTTAAACATATATCATATATGTATAAAAAAAACTGCGAAAACAATTGGGGCCATTTTATTATAATTCACTAAAATTATTAAAAGCTATGCCCCACAGACAACCCGTGGCGAGACATTAGGTTAAAAGCACCGCGTCCTACGCGCTCGGCGATGGGCGTCGAAAAAGAGACAGCGAGAGGGAAAAAAGAGTAAGTACTGTGAACGGAGATAAAACAGCTATAATATTTGACCTTAGAAATAATTAAGCAAAACCGAAACGGGTTTGTGCGTTGTTGTGTCTGCTTTACGTTTACGGTTTAACTGCAGCAATGTATAATATTTCAATTGACAATATTATTAGGTACCTTTGTCATTGCATTCAGCTTTTTCGCGCGGTAGCCCCTTCGGAACATGATACACGAACAAACCTTGAATACGAGGTAGTAGCCGATATTCTTTCCGAAACCTATTTCCTGCTGAAATAACTTAATGAATAATTCTGAACATTACGTTCAATAGGGTATTTCACTAAACATGCTCATCCCCATTTTTCATTTAATCATTTAATCATTTAATGAATATTCAAATTCTGAATTTTGGAATTTATTTAAATATACTCAAAGACTACACTTTTTACAATAAAATGTTTAGTGCATTCATTTTTTAGAAAATGTTGATGTAGGCACTTACTAAATTAAAAATTTAAACATGTAGTTTTTTATATATTTTAAATTTTATTTTAATAGCTCTTAAAACTGCAGGTTTTAAAAAATATAAAATATATTAGTATTTTACCATTTTTACAAATTATACACGTTCATACATTTATGTTAATCATCTACTACGATTTTCAAATCACTTTAACGTCGATAGAACATAGTTCCTATACATTAAAATTTTTAATATTATTATCTAACATGGGACTTTTATCCTTGGTTACAAATTTTTCATGAAAGGATCGATTTCACAAAATGTATCACTATTGTTCCAAGCTCCAACTATTCAAATATACTTTTTGTTTGAGTCGTTTAATGCTCTTATAACACACAATTTATGTCTATACTTACTATACCTACTCGTTTAATGGGCCGTTCGTTGAAGTTCTATAACATCTCATCTAATTAATTCATTTGTAATCGAATCTCAACTATACTGTGCATTTAAGCATTTTAAGTAATTATGCATACAAATTGTAATTACTAACGTTTACTTCATCATGTACAACTAATAATAATATCACTCAATTTGGTAATGATTATTGATTACTATTGAGGAAGTTTTTGTCGGTCTATTCGATTTCCACTTTTTTTTGTAATAGTTCAGGTATAAAAATGTGCACAACGTTTTTATATACCTACTTTATTATTCATTTTGGCATCTATTAAAAATAATCGATAAAACTCTGCTGTGCGGTAATTAATATTCTCCAAGACTCCACACATAAGTATTATATGGGTGTATTAGTGTATTACCCACAATTTATTAAGGTTATTCTTATATATTTAAAGTGTTATAAGTGCATGTGTCGAAACAATTTAAACAATTCACTCTACAACTCTTCGTTTCGGTTTCACAATCAAACGAATGAAAAAAATAATGTGATAATATGATACCTAAATAAAATCGATCTAATGTCACTTTTATATTTAAAGTTAAAACTTAATTTAATTGTAATGACCTCATTTTCTTAACCAATTTAAGAGTGAAATCAATTACACAAAGCTAGTAATAGGATGTAATTTTTATTGCTTAAATGTTTGATTTTTTGACGAGGAATTATCGTGTAGATTATAAGAATAATACATTTGTAAAGTTGACGTTTGATACAGCGTAAACTATACCTAATCATAGTTGGCAAACTTAGTTTTTATTTTATCTTGTATTGTGCATATGTTTTACAACAATTGAGCATACAAAATTAAATTTGATTTTTTCATAATATTTTGTGGAATTTGTAATAATCTAGTAGGTACTGATGGAGTTTACATTAATTTTTCATCAAAAAATGTACTTACCGGTGAAATTTACACGGGACAGAAATTTGACACTAAAATCGACTGCCAAAAAATGGTATGGTATTTACATGAGCCAGAAATTCCCTCCTCTATTATTAGTCTTATTATTTCCAATCAAATAATAACTAATCATTTAATATAATTACAAGAGTATACCCAGTAGCGACGTGAATACCTAACCTTTGTGTAAAAGTAGGGGAGGGTACTTTAATGATAGATTCGTTTATAATTTACGAATAATATATGTAATTTTATTAGAATTTTGTTTGGTGTTGAGGTGGTGAGGGCGTTAGCCATTCACATTAACACAGGAACAATTGGTGGATGGGTGGTTATTTTAAATAGTCGACTTATAGAAAATAAATATTCAGGCCACCACTGAGTATACCTAAACCTATGTTTAATAATTATGCTAAAAATATAAGTGGGTATAAGTAAGCAAAAAAAAAAAAATGTTAAAACCATGTCTAGTACCTACCTATAATATATTATTGATTAAAGTATATAACTTTATGTTTCGGTTTTGTACTCTCATGAATCTGTATAGGAAAATCCAGACAACGTTCTCATGTACAGCCCATTATAATAATTCAGACTGCATAAGAGCAGGTGGTCCACCGTGCATTTCCCATAGAGTTAACACAGCAGGGGAGTGGGAAAGCATGGCAATGTATGCTGTACACATAGTGAAGTTTCAATTTAATACGATAATATAATATTATCGTTGTTGCGTCTTATAAATAATGAAGTATAATACATTACACTACAGTGCATCAGCCAGGAAACACTCCCCCCAACGAAATCTATTTTTTTTTTTTAAATTACAAGTTATAGGAAGTGTCACTACTGGCCACTGGGTGGGCCTCTTCCAACAAGCCCCCATATTCTTATTGTGCCTCAGGGTACAGATTGTATATTTCTTAAAATAAATACAAAAAAAAAAATAATAATAATAAGTTATTTAGATTATTATTTCATTATTAACGGAAAAAAACTTCATTTATACAACAGTCTATACAAATGGTGTGATTAATTAAATTCATTGAATTTATTTAAACTTACATAGAAACAAGATTTAAAAAAGCTTTGTTAATTGTAATTCTTTCAATATGACTGTTAAGACATAGTTTAGAATCAAAAATATAATTTTTAAGTCAATAAATGTAATTGTTGAAACTAATTGTATTAACAAAGTTTAAAAAAAAAAAAAGTCAATAAATGATATCACTGATTCTATAGAAACACTATTAAGCTTATAATCAAAACGAAAAGATACTAGATTTTTTTAAATATTAATTGTGTTAGAATTTAGTTTGTTCATATTAGGTACAACATAAATCGTTAAAATAATAACAATTAAAATAACAATACATATTTAACTAATGTTAACATTGTAATGACTTTATCGGGGTACAATTCTGTGGTAAATCGTTATTTCAATAATTATGATTATATAGATAAAATTGTCGTGTCAGCCGTTGTTTCATAAAGTTTGAGAAATTAAGTTGATTTTAAATCAATTTTTTATCGTGCCGCATTATAAAATGTTAATAAATGTGGGCAGTTTTCTACAGTTTCTACAGTAGTGACTACTCAAAAACATGGAACTAAAAAGTACCTAAAATAAGTGTGTAATTGAATGATTGTTCACTTACATCAGGGTTTCCATTTTTTTAATCAATATTTAGATGGACAGCTCTCTTCTTTTAATGAATATACAAAGTATAGGTTTCTTTGCAAGGCAAACAAACAAGGAAAACTTTTTACTGCCATGTATATACTGACATTTGATCACGTTGTAACCTATCATTATGTACCATATATTACCATATTATCGCCATATATTTATCGTAGAGAATCTATTACTATGTCTATGCCTATTACTTATACTTATTATAGACAATTAATATTCAATTGGTAGGCATCGGTGATAATTCACTCAGTTAGTTGACCAGAAATTTATGCATAGCATGTTTTTACTGAATGGTCCAAAAACTTGCTAGATCAGTTACAAATAGGATTTAAACCTAGAGATATACAAATCCAAAGCAACATTTTTTTTGGAATATTTGAGTTTTTTTTAAAATTATTTCGTAGTTAGGTACTGCATTTTATGATTTATAGTAGATATAATATAATGGTGAGATCTTTAAAACCAATTAATTTTAAAAGATATTTCAATGAAAAAAATAAAAATTATTGTATGCACATAAATAGAAAATAATCAAATAATAAACAAAATGTATTATAATAATTAATAGTTATGTCTGGTGGTGGCATTATAACGGCTAAATAGAGTTTAATAGACCCGTATATTTTATACCAGATAAAAATAAACTTAATTTTTTAATATATTCTAACTTCGCGCCAATTTTATTAGTTGATGTGGAGCGGGGTTTTGGTGTACAATCATTACAACCGGCACTCGTTTACATAATTTATCAAAATCTTTGATTGTAAATTATGATGTCAGAAAAAGACATTATATAAAATATAATAATGAATATAATTATGTTTAATATAATTTATGAATTTGTGGCTTGGTGGGGGTGTGGTATAATCTGCGACAAAGCTCTAAGCGTACGTACCGGTGTAACAGGCGATTTTTACCCCCGGATAATTTTACCCCCCCCGGTAAAAATATCCTAGGTTAATTTTACCCCCCGGTAAAAATTACCTAGTATATTTTTACCGGGGGTAAAATAAACCTAGGATATTTATACCCCCGGTAAAATTTTAAGGGGGGTAAAATTATCCTAGGTTAATTTTACCCCCGGTAAAAATATACTAGGTTAATTTTACCCCCAGTAAAAATATACTAGGATATTATTACCTCCCCCGGTAAAATGGTTCGACAGGGGGGTAAAAATATACTAGGATATTATTACCCCCCCGGTAAAACTGATCGGCAGGGGGGTAAAAATATACTAGGATATTATTACCCCCCCGGTAAAACTGATCGGCAGGGGGGTAAAAATATACTAGGATATTATTACTCCCCGGTAAAATTGATGGGCAGGGGGGTAAAAATATACTAGGATATTTTTACCTCCCAGGTTATAATTTGTTTTTAAGGGGGGTAAAAATATCCTAGCAAACAATAAACGATCTTTTTAAAATATACTAGGATATATTTACCTCCCATTGAAATTGTATAGTACATTATTTTTACCTCCCAGGTTATAATGTGTATTTAAGGGGGTAAAAATATTCTAGCATATAATTAACGATCTTTTTACAATATACTAGGATATATTTACCTCCCATTGAATTTTTATAAAAAAATTTTATTTTTATCTCATATGTGAATTTATATAGTAGATTATATTTTTTACCCCCCCAGTAAATATATCCTAGCTTATAATTAATGATCTATTTAAAATATACTAATATATATTTAATTCCCATTGAATTTGTATAGTAGATTATTTTTACCTCCTATGTTATAATGTGTTTTTAAGGGGGGTAAAAATATCCTAGCATATAATTAACGATTTTTTTAAAATGTACTAGGATATATTTACCTCCCATTGAATTTGTATATTACATTATTTTTACCTCCCATGTTATAATGTGTTTTTAAGGGGGGTAAAAATATCCTAGCATACAATAAACGATTTCTTTAAAATATACTAGAATATATTTACTTCCCATTGAATGTGTAAAATGGTTCGACAGGGGGGTAAAAATATACTAGGATATTTTTACCTCCCAGGTTATAATGTGTTTTTAAGGGGGGTAAAAATATCCTAGCATATAATTAACGATCTTTTTAAAATATACTATGATATATTTACCGCCTAGGTAGGATTACTTAAAACTAAAAATTCAAAATAGCCAATTTCTAAACATATTGGAAAAAATAATTTGAACGTTTACAGTAATTAATTTATGTAATTAATCCGTTTGCGACTTATGATGAGTGTTAAAATATTCGTTCAACTTGCTTGTACTAGGAAATTGAACTAAACCTGCAAATGTAGAAACGATGCGTCAATAATATAATTTTTTTTTAGTTATCGTAAACCATTAACTGTTAACTGATAATAATATAAAATTATTATAATGACAGAAAGGTCCAATGACTCATGACTTTTGTACATATTATCGGTTAACTTTAGATAAAATGTCGTTTTGACGATTTGTTTTGATAGATTTCCTAATAGGTAGTAAATAGTTGAGCGAATATTTAAACGTTCTTAATTCTCAAATATATTACTTAAATTAATTTACTGTAAACGTAAAAATTATTTATTTTGTTTTTTTATAAATTGGCTATTTTAGTATTTCCAAAAATATTTAAACCAAATTTAAAATTAAAATTTTTGTATTTTCTGTTTATAAAAGTTAAAATAAAAAAGGTTTTATTAGACGCGCAGGCATCTATAATATTAATACATAAAAAAAATAATTAAAAAATATTGATTAGGTATAAATGTTTAATACTAAAATACAGGCTAGTCAACCTAGACTGTAATTATTAAAAGTTCACTGTTAATCAAATGTATTATACTGTATTTAAAAAGAGCACTGAATACAAAAGACGTATACAATACACACGTAGTCACTGCCGAGGGATATTGTGATATCGAGCTGTGATATCGTTTACATTTTGGTTTCAATTTACGAGTTTTTGAACACCAAATACGATAGTTAAAATCTATTTCCATATTTCCATTCATCATAAAAAACATACAATTGTCATACATTTTGACAGAGCATAAACCAATAGATACTATGCAAAAAAAAACCTAAAAAAAAAATAGTATTTAATATATTTCTAAATAGCTTAAAATGAGCCAAATATTTTGCAAGATGTATAATCATTAGCAAATGTCTATTTGATGCAAATTACAAGTTACTATGACAAACTACAAACGCAACGTTGGTTATAGGCTAGGATATTTTTACCCCCTCTAAAAACACATTATAACCTGGGAGGTAAAAATAATCTACTGCCTATACAAATTCAATGGGAGGTAAATATATCATAGTATATTTTAAATAGATCGTTAATTATAAGCTAGGATATATTTACTGGGGGGGGGGAAAAATAATCTACTACATAAATTCACATATGAGATAAATATAAAAATTCTTTATAAAAATTCAATGGGAGGTAAATATATCCTAGTATATTTTAAAAAGATCGTTTATTGTATGCTAGGATTTTTTTACCCCCCTTAAAAACAAATTAAAACCTGGGAGGTAAAAATAATCTACTATACAAATTTAATGGGAGGTAAATATATCCTTGTATATTTTAAAAAGATGGTTTATTATATGCTTATATTTTTACCCACCTTAAAAACACATTTTTACCGGGGGGTAAAAATATCCTAGTATATTTTTACCCCCCTGTCAAACAATTTTACCGGGGGGTAATAATATCCTAGTATATTTTTACCCCCCCGCCGATCAATTTTACCGTGGGGGGTAATAATATCCTAGTATATTTTTACCCCCCTGTCAAACAATTTTACCGGGGGGGTAATAATATCCTAGTATATTTTTACCCCCCTGTCAAACAATTTTACCGGGGGGTAATAATATCCTAGTATATTTTTACCCCCCCGCCGATCAATTTTACCGTGGGGGGTAATAATATCCTAGTATATTTTTACCCCCCTGCCGATCAATTTTACTGGGGGGTAATAATATCCTAGTATATTTTTACCGGGGGGTAAAATTAACCTAGGATAATTTTACCTCCCATACAATTTTACCGGGGGTATAAATATCCTAGGTTTATTTTACCCCCGGTAAAAATATACTAGGTTAATTTTACCCCCGGTAAAGTTTTCCTAGGATAATGTTACCCCCCCCCCGGTAAAAATATTTGGGGGTATTAGAAACCTGCGACACCGGCCATCTTTGCTAGCACTCGGATGGGTGACCACTCTGGTTTACAGCAACACATCCTTGCCCGTTGCCATACATATAAATACGTGTTTCAAATCAACAGTTTTCCCTACAAACAACTCATGGGCATAGTTACCGGGCTTTAGATCAATAAAAAACAAAAAATTGTAAATTTATATTATAATTTTACATTTCAAATTTAAGTTTTATTTTTAAATGTATAAAATTACCAGTAAACTAAATTGAAACTAAATGTATAGTATTAAAAGGTTTTTTTACTATTATACCGTCATTCAGATATATATGTATATTATAGTATAATTTAACGCATATTTTTGTAGTTTTCAGTACATATACGTCCAGGACCTAAATCACATATACATAGATTATTGTTAAAACTCTTCAAGATTAAAATCCTAATTAATTTTTCATCTACAAGTTTCATTGTTCTTCAGACTAATTTATATTTAGTTTAATTAAAATGATTTTATTCGTCTAATAAATTGGTAGAATAACAAATGTTTAAAATGCCCATCGTGTGGAACTTATATGGATACTGGAGGATTATGTAGGATTTTAAGAACATTTTATTTCAAGGGCTAAGAAAAAATGAATGTGTCCATAAAGTACTTTATTCTTCGGCTTAATTCGGTAGTGAGCTATCTATAGTTTATAATTGTACAAATGGTAATCGTATATTGCTGCTCCTGCAGTGTTTTTCAACGTTTTACCATGGCGATTTCTCAAATAAATATTACATTTTTAAACTACCCTGAAACATATATTTTGTATACACTTAGTATAGAGATGATATTAGCTAAGTGCTCGGATTTAGTAGTAAATTATTTTATTCGAAAAGAGTGGATTAGTAGGATAATTCTAATATATAAAATTATAAATACGTTTTGAAATGAATAATAACCCAGGCTAATGACCACCTCAGATGTTAACTGCTATAATCAATAAAAAAAAAAAAAAAATGAATTATTCTGATTTCTATAAAGAAAATTTGAATTTGTTTTTCCCACTAAATGTGCTTTTATTCTTTTTTCCCTATTGGATACTTTTTCTAATTTTTAAGAAAATGTCATACATTTCTAAAATTGTATTCTATTATTTAATTTATAAAGATAAGTGAAATTGTCGTAATACAATACATGACTGATAAAATAACTATATCGTAGAGGTACAGGAATTTTTGTTTTATCAAGGTGACAGTAATTAGTAATTATAATTTTATTTACAATTTTTGGAAAGAGAAACATATATATAAATATATGTCGTATTATACTGTCGTAAATAAAGTGTATTTTTTTTTAGCACGTTCAAATACTTTGGTTGATTGGTAAACATCAATCTGTAATTAATGTGTAGGTATACTGCTCTACACAATGTGATAAAATTTAAAAAAAATAAGACGTAAAACTACCAACAGTTTTAATTATTAAAATTTAAAATTTAAAATACTTGTGAGAGAATTTGGTGAGGATGTGTTAATGACTGATAAAAGTGTTATACTAGGTAAAATAGTAAGTGATTTCATCCTTTTATTTTTTTGCAGTATCTTTTTGTGGTTTATAAGATTAATGAAATAAATGCTTTTTTTTTGTTTTTTTGGTAATTATCATACTTTTCTTAAAGATTTATTTTGTTACAAAATCCGAGTCCTAAATTACTATATTAACATTAAAAATAAATCATAGGCGTGCCCAGACTTTGATTGCCGGGTATGCAGCTAATGAAATGTGCTCACAAAAAATAATTGGTCATATCAATGCCATAAAAATAATAATTATTACTAGATACTATTACTTCTTATTAGAAAATGATAGGTTTTAAACTTAGCTAACTAAAAACTAATTTTCATAAAAATGTATTTACTTAAAAGGATATAATTACATAATTCTTGTCTGATGATAAGAATAATTGAGAATATTATATAAGAATATTGGCCTTATAATATTATACGTACCCACATATTTTGTTATTTTTTTCTAAAAAGTGTTATTTTGGGACACTATCTAAACTTTAGATTCTAAAGCATAGATATTGCTGTTCTATTATTGACAGTTGGAAACGGTTATTTGTATTACCGCAAAGCATAAACACATATATGATGTATAACAAATCACCAAATATTAATAATCATTTTTAAATTAAGATTTTTAATGGCTTTGTTTTTGTTGATGATCTGAACTGATTTTGTGTATCTCAAGGATACAATTCGTTAAATTCATTATCATAATAATAATTGTCGAATTTACTATTTAGATATTATGATGCAGGATTAGCATGATATATTTAATTATTATTAAGAAATTCATTATCTTTTGTACTGAGTCAAATCATATATTGTATGTTGGTGACCCTAAACAGTTGGCTGGCGACCCCCAGGTCGAGGAACACTAGTATAGTGGTAAAATTCAAATAGTTTTAAAATGAAACCAGCTTTCATTTTTACATACCTATTGGATGTCACGGTAGGTAAATGATAATCGAAATAACAATGCCTTTAATCCACATAACATTTACCGTGTAATGATGTTCGATTACAGATAAAAGGCAGGAGGGGTTAAGCCATATAGAGTACCTATACCCCGGGATAACCGACTATTACAAGTTTTTCGAACGCACAAACATTGTAGGTATAATTTTTTTTTACCATTTAACATGGAGATAATTTTATTTCAATTTATCGGGACAAACAAAATTTGTTAACAGAAATTCCAAAAAGTAAGTGGTAAGTGACTTTTTCGGGGGACAGGGAAGGGGGGGGGGGTCAAGCGTCTATTGTGAAAGTTGTGGAGGCTAACCAACAAACACAATAGGTAATATGATGTTATTATTTGTCTACCAACCACTATTGTATTGATTACATTTCTTTAATTTTGATAAAGATGACACGATTGAAAAATTGTCGTTCGTAACCTAACTTTTAGTTGCTTGTAAGTATAACATCTGTTAAACGAGCATATACAAAATAAAGTAGACCTATGCTTAAAATCATTTGCAGTTATTACCAATAGGTAGATACTTCCAATTTTAAATATTGTTCTCAATAGTTCTATTGGATATTTTAAAAATACTTTATTATAATAATTTAACAATGATTATATCATAAAAATGAAAAGGTAAGTTTTTGAATAAATATTCTATTAAATTGCTCGGGCTATTCAAGTAACATAATATGTTAATATGGAATAGAAATATATATTATATAAGTACACAACAACCTCATTCCTAGAGCTTTTATAAAAATCGTAGCCCACGCCAACATAAAGAGCATATGACAATTTTGTTTTCGCTCTCTTCTTTTTACCAGTCGAATTATGCGCCTCGTCTCGCAGACATGAGGCAGCTGTCGTGTGCTGAAACTGCAGCACGAGGAGGAGGAGACTTCGAGGAGCCTTCGACTGCGTAATACTCGACCGCTGAAAGTCGAAATATATAATATTAAATTAGTTCTGCGCTGTGTTCTTGTATAATATTCTTTCACGTGGGCGCCGTCATCCGAATCTACGTTTGGAAAAAAAAATATTGAATCCATACGGCATACACCAACGTACGAGGAGTAGGTATATTATATTATGACAAGTAATAATAATAGATATACCGGGTGATTCTTCGAACAGAAGACACCAATATTATCATACTGAACAAATTATTATATATATATTTTAAAATGTTCTAAACTAAACAATAAAGAATAAAAACATATAATATGTTCAGTTACTACATTTTTAAACAGAAATATTGAAGTGCCCATTATTTATCTTAAGTGTGTTCTGTAACACACTAAATATGTTTTTATTTTTATTTATATCTCTTACAATTTGAATTTTAAATTAAAATATTTGTTTTGCCGACTTGTTGCATATTTTAAAGATTTTTATTACATGTTATGATAATATTTTATTATGTGTATTATATTTTGATAATTATTAGTGCATACAAGACGACACGCAAGGCTATAAATTAATGAGTTATGTGTATACCGGGTGATTTTCAAATAGTAAAACCTATTTGAACTCATAAAGTACAATTTTTCTTAAAAATGATCTGTATTTAACAAGGGTAAAGTTCTGCGCAATGTTGTATTGTACTAGCTACTTATCGATCATTTAAATATTTAAAACACAATTACAGGTGACTATAAGTTCTCGGATTTCGTAGCAAAATAAACCGTGAAAAAGCATTTAAATAATAGCCATAAAACCATTCATTTAATTCATCGAACTTTAAAGATACAAAAGATTTTTATTTTTATTTAATTTACTAATCAATTAGAGTATTTAAACGTGCTATACAAATAAACTATAATTACAATATAATACAACAGATAATTATATGTTTGTGCTTTTCCAAAATGAATAAGTAAAACCGTCATTATTATGGTCACTTTAATAAAACGTCTAATACTAGCAGATACCCCAATGGTAATTTAATTTTGATCTAATATATTACGACAGTAATTTCACTTATTTATGGTAACCATATATAATAGGGTAATAAAATTAAATTAAAGAAATATGTGAAATTTCATGAAAATAATGTAAAATTTTTTTTAAAAAGGGACCTAATAATGATAAAAAAATACTGGCTTTAGCTTTGTGTTGATTTTTCGAAATCCACGAAAAAATATTCTGCTTTGAATTATGAAATTAAAAACGCATGCATAATATAACAGAAGAATAAAAAAAAGGTACATAATAATATGATTAAAAACAATCAAAATTGTTATCTCAAATCTCATTGAAAATATTGAGTGGTTACTGTTAAAAGAATCTCTCTGTATACGTGTTGGGCCTGTCACACCGTGGATCAGATACACGTGGGCGTAGATACGCGAAGCATAATAATAATATATTTATATGATTCACAAACTATCGTTGGTACCCGCTGCCTATTTGAATATAATGCAATATAACAAAATAAATGTCTATAAAATATATATATACTTTCCGGACGATTCAATTAAGGTATAGGAAACTTATTATATCAAAACCTATTAACGTTTTTTAAAAAATATATTTTTTACACCATTTTAAGGTACTATAATTTTTCTAGGAAAAATATAAGTATTACTATTTTTTAAATTGTTCGGAATATTAATTTATAAAAATCAAATTTTGAACGAGTGGTTTAATAGTAATAAATATTTAAAGTTTAGATGAGTAGAGTAGTACTCTTTCCCCGTAAAATGTTTGCCCACTATTTTGTATTTCCCAATAATTGGTAATAGTTACACAACTCTCACCATACAATTTTTTTTTTTATTATAACAATAAAGAGATATCTAATTCAGAAGGAGGTTCGTGAATGATGTATGATCTGTATGATCTCTCTATGTCTGTTTGGATTCTTCTCTCTCTGTAATAATTTTAAGAATCGTTAATGGGTTACATATATTACAAAATTTTCTTTTAATAACTCTTTTAAATATTTTTTCCTTAGTATCAACTTCTCCCAAACTTATTGATTTATAACCTAGACATAAATCTATCTTCCACTGTTTCATGAGTAGGTTAGGTTGCAAGTTATTGATAAATTTGTTGTATTCTCTTTAGCATGTTCAAATCTAACTTCTTTGTCTACTTGAATTAAATATGTAAATAAGCCGATACTTTCAATATGCGACCTTTCTCCCATTTAGGTATAAATATTGTTTATTTTATTAAAAATCCAAAATTGTTGAACATCAATAAAATTTTGAAACTTACCCTCCCCTAAGTTATTTTTTACACCTTTAAATTCTGCTCCGTTGGATCTCAACATATCTCAAGTTTTTTAATAAACACTGCTGGCTTCAATGTTGCCACTGAATAAGGTATTATTTTATTTTTAACAAAAAGAAGTCAATGTTATGTTGTGTTGATATTACAGTGGATACTGTTCTACATTTAAATTTAGTGATGTCTCGAAAATGACAAATAAATAAATACCTAGTTTTCTTTTTTTTAACGTGGTTTTTAATCGTTTCGAACGGACGACTCAAAAATCTTGATCACAAGTGGCTACGGCAAATTGAATGAGAATAATTATTTTTTTCAGAATAAATATCTAATTAGACTTGAAATTGTACGGTCCTCATATTTTTTTTTAAAATTTAATAATAAATATTTTTCTGTTTAAAAATTATTTAAAATAAAATAATTTAAGAGCATTTTATAAGTACATTATTTTGAACTTTTAAGGAATAAAAGACTTTTTTTAGTGTAATACATTCTTAGGTCAGTTAGGTTAGGCCTTAGGGTTAGTTTAGCCTTAGATACTTATATAAACTTGTCCGAAATTTGTATAGATCGAAATATCGAATACTCCGGATTATATTCTATTTAGGAAAATAAAATTAAAAACGTAGGTTTGTATAGGTTGAAATTCAAAAAAAGTAAAACAATAACGACAAAAAAACAGTAAAAAGTAGTATTTTTTCAAAGAATTATGTTTTGTACTTTTGTAACTTCTTAAACCTTTATAAACTAAATATTTTCATAAGCTTTAGTATTTTCTAAAATAATGTGTGGCTTGCGTAAAATGGATCACTCCACAGGTACATGGATTTGCTGGTACGTGACTACGTGAGATAATAATAATACGAGAACGTCTACTATAAATGACGAGTATGTCTATATCATATACTGTCATATTGGTATAATTGGTATAATAATAATATGAATATAAAACATATATTATGCGTATAAAATAATATTATTAATAATAATTATATATCCTAGACGGAGAGTGTTTTTCTTTGCCAAGAGAACGGTGTTATATGTACCTACATGTGTGTCTGTGTCTGTCGCGAGAAGTTTGGTTGGCCAACATCATAATACAGCGTCCTTGTCCTGAATACCGCGTAACTATAATACTGCAGCAGTGGATTGGATTGTGTCAAATTGCACTGCATGTATGAAAAAAATTTGCTTAAAACAAAAAAAAATTGCTATGTATGTAATAAGCAATAACTTGGGCTGTGTATTTAGTGCATTAAAAATCTTTAAAATATACTTGTAAAATCCCGAAAAATAACCTTATACAATTTTAATATTGTGTAATAATCTCAAAATGTTGTATGAATTACACTGTAAGTATAATATTATACTTATTCAGAAATAAGAAATAAAAATCTGTCATTAAAAAATGTTAAATATTTTTAATTAAAGATAATATTAATTAAAATACGACATGCGTTCAAAACGTGTAAAACATTTAATAAGACGAAAATTAAAAATGAATTCATAAAATGTCTGTAAACGTTTTTAATTGACGGAAATTATTAAAAAAAGTAATAAAAAAGGGGGGAATTTAGGAATCAGGTATGCTGTACAGTTAGTAGGTGTTGAGTGCACCTATCTTCGTGGAGTAAGTTACTGTATTTTTGTTCAATTTAAAATCAATGATTAATCATTGCTTACGAAAAACGACTCTTTGCGAAAAAGACTCCTACATTATAACCAAGTAAGTATATTTTATAATATAAATAAAATTGCTACTATAGTAATTTATTTTACTAATAGTAATAGGATAAGTTAAATTAGTTTTTGCGAAAAAATTATTTTTGAAGTATTGTTAATATTTAATTATTAAATTTATATTCTATATTACTGTTATTATTACTAACTTTTGAGTCAAATCCGATGACTTACCGTATAACGGTGTGAATAGGTTTGTGATGTGAATAAGCAGTAGCATAACATTTATCTAAATGTTTCGAAAATGTTATTGTGTACATAAAATATTATAATATAAGCTCTTCAACTCCACACAGAATATATTTTTAAATTTCAACAAAAACTGTAATCGTTATTTTTTGTTCAAGTATCAAATTTTGTTTTAGTTTGAACTTTAAACAACCATAAAAAAAATTGTAAATTTTTTGATGCGAAAAACCTCTTATTTATGAAAAATGTTGTACTACATTTTCGATTTTTAGAGTAAACAAAAACTTATTTACCATAATCATTTAAAGAAAAAAAATCAAAAATGTCAAATATCCATAAATTATTTACAAAAATATTTTTATGAAAAGTATGGACTTAATAACAGATGGACGCCTAATTGTATTGGAATGTTGGCACTTGGCAGTGGTGGTTTTACGGGGGGTCCAGGGGATCTGAACCACCACTCCTCCCATAGACCATAAGATCCGAGTAAATTAAAAATTCAAATGTTTCAGCACATCTAGTGCTATTAAAACTATTTTTATACAATTATATTAATAATATTAATGTTGCACTCGGTATGGTAATACTGAGTATAAAACAATGAACTTACTAAGGTTAATAATATGAATGATAATAATAGTGACGATAAAGGCATTATTTATTATTTAGCATTGGTATTTACTATTTAGTATAACAAAAATGACATCGAAGCTTTTTTCAAATATAAATCGTATGTATACAAAAATGTATACATTCGCTCCTCTCAGAAATACGCTCTGCAAGAAAAGTTCAATTATTTTTAAATGTACAATTATGTACGTTCGCAAATGAATAGTAACGATGTCCACTAAAATACGAAATTACTTTGTGGACATCTATGTAAAATTGCACAATATCATTGAACATTTCTAGTGACAGCAACCAAACCAATCAGTAAGATTTGTGAATATTCTATACGTCTATATTCCAATTTGCATTGTTTGTTACTTTGTTAGGTATCATAAACGAACGCTAACTTTTTTTTTACCACATTTTCTGGACATTAAAGAGAACCACATGGCTTAGTACATGTGAATATTGGTGGTACACTTCATCAAGGTATTGGAAAAATGGTTGGTATGTTTGAATGTTTGAACAGCAGTTTGTCCTCAGAGAAAATCTTATTGAAGAAAATATTTGGAAAATTTTGAACACAAATTATATGATTATTAGTAATCTAATAACAGCTGCACGTAGATTAAAATGCAAGGACATACAATTAAAAAATTTAAAACGTTTAATGGTATTACTATCAGTATATTAGATAAATTATCTATAAAAAATAAATTTTTAATTGTTTTTCTTTACTTCAATGTAAATAATTCGATTAGACGAAAATAGGCACTTAACATTTTGAACGTTTTGTTTTCATACATTTCATTTTATACCAACAGTGATACTTATGTTTTGATCGTATTGATTCTTTAAGAGGATGTCAGCATGCTATCATTCTCTCTTTCTCTCTCTGTCTGACCCACGTGAAAAATAACAAGTTGTGAGCATTTTAAAATGATAATATTTTACATAATATTGGTATATAATTCACATTAAAATTAAAATAAAAGCTTATTATGAGCTGCCTTAGATAATATTCTTAACTTCAATAGTTTTATAATAAGGTCCATTCATGAATCATTCTAATATTAAAGCCAACAATACAGAAGGTTGGTAGGTACTGCTATACTGCTGAACGGCAATTTGATATGTACCACGTGGATCTTCTTGTTACTTCACTATTCAGGTATTGTAAACACTGGTGTATTGGTGTATTCTATGAAATAATTGTTATGAATATGCATGGTGTAATTGTGTCGTTATGCGATACGACATAATGTAACAATTAGCTAAACAGAAGACAAATATTGTGCATTCAATTTAAAGGAATGGAGCACTCTACTTGATATTTCCTTCGTTACACGGAAAAAAGTTGAATCATATTATATAAGTTTTTTTAATATTATGAACAAATAAAAGGTGCATAAGTGGATACCGCCCTGCTTTACAGTTGTCGAGTATTTAATTGTAATGGAATTTATAAAATATATAAATAAGTGTTATATTTGAACTCAATGATAAATCATTGCATACGAAAAACGACTCTGAGCGGAGACGTCGTATGTAATTACTATAGTACGTAATTTCATCTTTATTATTGCTCGGTTGCCATGGAAACTGTAACGTGGAATAGGCCACGAGAAATCGGTCAGAAAAAAATAGTTGTATTTCCATCCCCAAAAAACATAAACTAATACATATATATATATAAAAAAATATCCTAGGGTGATTATAAGGTTAAGTTAGGTTTCTGAGCGAAGACGGTCTGTCAACTTTATACTCGTATTACTAAGTCTATTACAAGATATGTTTTTTTATATTGCTACTAAAGTAACTTAATTTGAATTAATTAATTATTAAAGGGACATGCTGCAGCTTATTGAATCACCCTATGTAATATAGTGCACGCTAAAAATGGTTTGAGTAGGCATTTAAAAAATTTTTTTTTTGAAACGATATGGGTATTCTATCACCATAATATTGTTGCGTCGCGTTTCTGCACTACACTCATATTATATAAAATAGCACCAGCGTGATTCTTTAATGCTTTCCCTTTTTAATGTCAACGACACTTTTTATTATCACACAATGAACCATTATACGCAGCGCTGTATTCGTTCACTAAACATCGGATTCCATTTAGGATATTATTATGCACTTATATGACGTGTAGGTACTTACATACCTACCTACATATAACGGATATGCGATTTATATTATCTACCTGTAGGTCATATCTTTTTCGATTGCCAAGTATATAATAATGTATATTGTTCTTGATCTTGAAACCATTTTGAACCATCAGAAGATTCTCTAATCGGAGAACACACATTACTATTGAAGTTTTAGAAATAATATTTTTAATATAACCATGTAAGCAGTGGCGGTGGTACCCAGGAGTTTTTGAGGGGGAAGGGGGTCTAGATCATAAAGTAAATCAGAATTTGATATCCGTTTCTAGGCTGTTAATACAATATAGGTACCGTAACCGTAATGACCTCTACAAATAATTGATCCGTTTTCAGAAATTTCATGGTTTGAACTTTGCATTTTATTATATAAGATTTACACCATAACACGGCCAATGAGGGGGAGGGGGAACAAATTGTACTATCAAATAACTTAATTAAATTAATTTGCTTTTGTTAAATAATGATTGTTTAACTTTATGATTCATTTACCATACAGAATATTACGCTATATATTAAAATAAAGTATAATACTATTCTTATCAATTAGTTTAATATTGAGTAGACTTTTGTTTACTAATGGTGTTACTATTTTAACCGTGGTAAGAATTAACAAATAAGTTTAAAAAATGTTTGTACTTAAATTTATAATAATAATTATAATATCACTATTAATAAACCTATGTAATAAACTTCCTCGCAATTAAGTACCTACAATGCAATATTATAATTTGTTCATATATAAAGCCTTAACGAATATCGATTTATGAGAAATATATAGTCGACACACAATAAAAAGAGTTTACATAGGCGCATTGTTTACATGAAACGTACTAAGAGCATAGGCACCTACTTAAAATATTAAAAAATATTATTCTTTAGATACCTATTAAAATATAATAATATGCAACTATGCTATAATATGTACTTTAAAACCATAATGGTAAGTAAAATTCTTTGGAAAACTGATACGTTTTAGATTTTGTAGTTTTAAGAGCATAATATTAATTTTACTATTTCTTGGAGCATATTTGAAGATGAATTATAAAAATGTTGCGATAAAACAAAAATATTATAATGTATATTATTATTTATTCTGAGAGTTTTTACTAGGTATTATTGTATTGTGTTTTTCCAATATCTAGTTGACATACAGTTTCCAGTTTTTATTAGTAAACACGTCTTAGTAAAAATTATAAAATATAAGTATTTATGAAAATTGTTGTAAAAATTGAGTAAAAAAAATAAATAAGTGCACATTCTTATAGCATATTTGTACTTTTTTAAGCACATAAGTGCATGCCAGTATGCCACATTAAGAACTTTTTAAGTTCATTAATTTCCGAACCATAGTAATGATAAAGTTCAAAAATATACTTTTACAAAATAAAACTTTTATAAATGTTATTTACATAACTGTATTTTAATGTGTAGTATAACCTATATAGTTATAATTACTTAACAACGACGTCCACAGGAATTCGTTAAGAGGACGGGAAAAATATTTTCATTTTTCAATTTTTAGTTGAACTATCCGATTATAGTGATGAAGTAGATTCATGGTATGTTTTCTTTCAATATAAGTAGAGAGTGTAAATTAAATAGCTATAGATTTTAGGATTGATTTGAATTAGTTTATAAAATGTAATATTAAATTAACAAATTCATTTTTTTTAATACATAAAATATTTATAGATATTTTATATTTCATAATGATTATGGTAATTATTAATTGACCCAGAAAAAATCTAAGGCAAGGGGGACAACTGTTTTTTCTGATGCCATTGGTGTATAGCTACTTAAATACTCAGACTTAGGGATCTGCAGGGTATGTGGCTGATAAAATGTGCTCACCAAAATATAAATTCCCTTAAATAAGAGGCCATATTATCACCATTTATGAACATATTTATTTTTAGTATTACCATAATTCATTATTAATGATTATTGATTTTTATTAGGAAATACTAGGTTTTTACTTTTTAAGTAGAAAATTAAAAAATTTTTACAGACGTGTTTATCGAAAAAGATATCGAGTTGGTGAGTTTTTTATCATAATAATTAAGCAGTAAACGTCGATCGCACATTTTCAATGTATTTTTTCTTTTTAATTTAAAAATACGCCTCAACTACCAGGGTTCTGAAGAAACACATAACATTTTATAATTTCTAAAATACATTACTACTAAAGTTGTATACAAAATATCTTAAAATGAGACATTAAGGTTTAAGTTATTGAAAATACATTCCGTATAATCTATGTGTTCCTGATATGTTTTCTGATATAGGTTCGTCTCTTTGAGGAGTTAAAGAAGAGTCGATGTTCTCTCTGTGTTGGGTAATAGTATTTCGCATAAGATTGCAGGGGAGCATCAGTTTGTCTTTGGAGTCTTATGTCAGGAGGCATTCGGTAAATAGGTGTTTAACAGTAGTTGTGGTGTTACATGGAGATGCATTTATGTTTTCCTTTTTGTTCGTCACAATGTATGAGGTGCATCCAATTCTTAATCTGTTCATTATGGTTTGATGTCTGCGCTGGAGAGACACGTCGTGCACCCATGGGAGGCTGTAATTTCAATATTGTTCATTATCATATTATATGATAAGTAGCTAATTATATATTTTGCGCCCATGGTGAACAGACAGTAAAAAGAGTATAGTAAAGTGTGTCCGGCATTTTTCGATTTGTAAAACGGGCATATATACCTTGTAAATACCGCCCATTGTATCTAAGCAACCTCGAATAAATCCATATCTATTTTAAAGTTGTCGCATTACTATAATGGTAATATAATAATATAACCAATTCCATAACTGTATTATTATTATTCACTCTGTATTGGATGAACATTTAGATAGCTTAATAATATATCCATCTATATTATTTATTTTAAAAATGTTGACATTTTTTAAAAAAATTTTCATTTTAACCAAACCAAAAAACAATTTTTGGAAGGTAGTGAAAGTCACCTCCTAGTGGTGTCAATTAAATAATGTTTAATGACTCTCATAAATATAATGTTACTTAAACATAGCCTATACAAAGTTCAATTTAATTGTAATGTTTATGAACATAAATTTATTCCTGAAATTGATTGAGCTAAATAAACTATGTATACATCTCTATCTGAAGTCCTGAAATATATTGGGTGAAAATATACACCTTAAATGTATTGGGCTCATTTTTCTTCCGTCGTTGGGTGCAATTTACATTCGTTCCATATTTCGTTATTATATTTTCAAAAAAGGGGTTTTTTTATAACATTTAACAATCGTACAGTAATACAGATGATTCAAAAAATAAATAAATGGTGAATAAAATAATGTGAAAAATACACACGGCGCGTATGATCATGACCCGACTTTTTTGAAAACCTATAAAACCATATAATTTTATAATAATATGTTTATCGGAAGCATAAAATATTATATTGATACTTATCTGTGTATAATTGTATAAGAGATGAACCAATAACTTTACTAATAATGAATACAATTTTAATAGAAATAAATAATCAGCATGCCTACCTATATCGGCTATCAAGTTAAACGAACGTATTAATTATTTTAATGTATATAATAGGTATACCTAAGTATGAAATGATTCACCATGATAAATATTCCATATTGTCTGATATACTGAAACATAATTAGACGACTAATGATGAGTAATGAATATAAATTCAATATTGTTCATCATGGTGTATGTAGATACCTAATTACATATATTTTGAGTATATAGATAGGTTATCAAACATGTTATAACTTGCATTAACTATAATATATCAATTGACGTGAATAGGTAGGTATTTGTGTTAGTTTAACCTTAATTTTTCATTTCATTTATAAAAAAATCAAACACTAAAAAAAAATTGTTTAGATTAGTTATAATTACGTAGGTATTGTTCAAACTGCAGTTACCTATTGGTATACTTGACGTTATCATTTTTCACGGTTGTACAAAATCCTTGTACCTACATTTTTCAATTTCTCAAATTAAATACTATTTCAATTTGTGACATAAATATTAAAAGTATTTATATTTGTGTGGATTATGAAGTAATAATGTATGGTATTTTCTCATCTAAATAAATAATATAACAAGTATATTTTACTTATTATCTAGAATTTAGTTGTTTTAAACCTTGACGTGACCTAGAGAAGGTATCTGAATTGTACAAATAATTGGCAATAATAACTATTATATATATTTCTTAAACTTTAATTGAAACTATATTTGTATAGATTTATATTTTTTCTTGCATACACGCCCATATACTTTCATCGATCTTTTTCCAGCATATGATTTGAACATGAAAAATAATAAAATAAATTGTAATAGTTTAATACTTAATACTAAAATAGATACCTGAACGATTGGTACAAAGGCACATGCACATGTAAGTAATATTAAAATAAATAACTATTATCATCGATTTCAACAGCATATTTATAAATATCACTAAAATTTTAATTTTAATAGGAAAGCCTTGAAATTTTTTTTACATAAATTCCAATTATATTAAAAGATAATAATACTGTATGCTTATTACAAAAATATAGTAAAATAAGTTGTTAATAAATAATATACATGAATAAATTATTATTAAATTTCTGTATTTTCCTACTAGTTCGGAGACAAACCTAAGTGTTATATGGCTATATTTTATGCCTCAGCTGAAATAATAATAATTTATAATATTCCTAGTACCCTGCACAGTGTAAATATTATAAATATTGCCATTATAATTTATAATTTTACATGTTGAAAACGAAAAAAAATTAACTAAAACTTAAGATATTCAATATTATATAACACATTCAAAATACGTACATATAATATGTATTACATAATATAATTTAAATATCAAAATTCTAATTAAAATAAGATAATTATCTACGGATGAAAATGTATAGTTAAGTCATATAATATATTTATATTACCATTAAATATTGTAATGTTAAATATTAATTTTGTACCAATATTAAATAGATAGAATTCTTTATTTCTCTTTAGTAAAACTAAAATTTGAAATAATTGGTTACATTTTTTTACCTCCAAAGATAGCATTGCCCCAGTAATTAAAAAAATATATTTAATAAATAAATATTGCAATATAATATGTAATGTTAAAAACCGCACTCGCACATCATTGTAAAGTTAATTAATTCGTCTCTTTGATCGGAATCTAAATCTAAAGAAGAAAGAATATATTGTATATTCTTTATTATACTCGTAATATACTTGATTGATTCGAAAAAAAATTCCTTATAATATCATAATTTTCCGTATCAAAGAATCTCTGATTATTATAGCAATAGGTAGATAAGACTGGACGTGGTAGAATATTCCATGGGAGGATTGGAGGACTTTAATATAATATTATTAGTCTTGAATGACCGTGGTCCGTCGCAGCCGCCACTCCTGTGACCACTGACCAGGAAAAAGATTTTTTTCTTTTAAATTATCGACAGGTATAAATTTGAATAATGATGGTTTTTATATCTGTAATTGAATTGCCTTATTTAGCAAGTATTTTTTAATACCATGACACAGACATTGAGACATATTATAAGTAAAATAAAATAATAGTTGTGTGACTGGTTGAAAACAGCAAAATTCTCCACAAACATTCGGTAGCAAGTGGTGAGCTATTAAGTGCACCAATGTGCATTCAAGTATAATAATACACTCAAAAAGTACTATGTACGTTTATTGTGCACTTTGTCAGGAATTATAATATATACGCATACTATTAGGTAAAGTATTAACATATTATTTTTATAATATAATATTATCCGAAGTAGGTACCTACAAAAACTCGATTAGGACATCCGTACAGTGGTTTTCCATTGAATTAATATACCGTGATAAATAATTGTTTAGCACGGTTACAATATTGGTTTGGTTACAACATTTTTTATCATTATTATATACACATTTAAATGTTTAAACATAAATAATACATATAACATATACGTTTTAAACGGTCTACGGTCACTGGTCACTATGGTCAGCCAATCGTTACCGCATATATATTATTATTTATTGTATTACCTATATACATTATATTGGGCCATCGGCTCGCTTCATTGACCTTGGCGTGAGACGTTGCTGATGCATGTGTTGCAGGTGCATGTGCATGCAGTGTTCAAATCTGAGAGTTTTTCGTTTCCGTCAAAAATGTTTGAGTTTAGCTTCCGCCAAATCTAGTTCTTCTAAAGTTATGCATTGAAAACCGTTTTGAGTTACCCAGAGGCCACCACGAGGAAGCGTGGCGATTATCGTTGACCCCCAAAAATTATTTCACATAATTTTGTCTATTTATTTAATTTTGTCTTATGCCTATTATATTATGATTGTCTAATCTTAATATCGTTATTATTGTAACAATAATTTACATTAGTTTTTTCATAGTAGTAGTTTTACTATGGTTTTCAATTATTCCATACGGGTGATAGTTTTAGTTTTATATTGCTGATTGACTCTGTTTCGATTTGGTTCTGTATCTTGTATTCTTGTCACTTTTTTTGAGGTGTTCTTCTTTGAAGTGCGGTTAGTGTAGCTACTCAAGACCAAATTTAGGGGAAGGGGATTATGCTGTGTTGCCCCAAACGGCAATTTTTGGAAGGGTAGCACTTTTTTACTAGATCAGAAATGTCATCTAATACTTTATAATTAAATTTTTATGTGGAAAAAGGTAATTTGTCTACATTCAAAAATTATTAATGGATTTAAGAATAATATCTATATTCTATATGTACAGAGTGATTTACTAAGCCCCAATTTTTTGTTACTCAATGATAAATGTATTAGTTATAACCATATTTTCAAATTCTTGAGATTTCTTGTACTACTAAGGATGAGTGTCTTCTGTTTTTTTCCAAACAAGAACTGTAAATTATTTAGCTTATAATTTTTCTGAAAATGTCCACCAGAATCAAAATTCAAATTTTTTGTTTTATAAATATATATCATATTTACAAATTTTACTTTTCATTTTCGTAATACCATTGTTAAAGATTGATATCATTAGTATAAACAAAAAATTACAAAAATTTCAAGAATTTGAATAAAACCATTATTATAAGAAAAAATGGCTTTGAGGTCTTTAGCGAATCGCTCTATGCCCATTGAATGGATGTCAGTTTATTTGAGGCGTATAGACTTTGTGAACTTCTAAGCCAATCAGCACAATATTTTACACATGTCATATTTTTCGATACTCGGGGTAGTGTTCATCGTTTTGTTTTACAATACCTATAGAGGTTAGGTTGGTATAGGGTAACTTACACATGAATTTTGTTTTGATTCACGGAAATTGACTAATTTTTTTGTTTATATTTAGGGTTGCCATTGGTTACATAAGTGAAATTTAAAAAAATATATTACCTAAACTAGTTGACCCTCCATGTGTTGCTATGGAATTTTTGAAAATAAAATAAAATAATATTTCTTTGATCGCTTGTTGTTTAAATTGTAGCTTTGTGTAGCTTTTTTGTAGCTTATAAGCTCAAAAGTCAAAACTACTAGACCAATTTTGATGAAAGTTTCAAAGATTGGTATTAAATATATCAGTAAAGCTTGAGAGTAGTTTGAACCATGTTTGATAATCAGATAATATACCAAGCGCTATATCATACCTATCTCAGTCGTGTTACGACGGTTCGATTTGACCGTGAACTAAGGCACACTATAACCTCGGATACACCGATAAAATAGCCCCGTATTTTGTGTTTGTTTATTTTTCCTGGGAAAAGTCTAGTCATGCAACTAATATTTTTATACATCTTAAATTTGTTGTTGTCATAGGCATTATACTACTAGACAGAGCACTACTGTATTTCCAGCGGTCTAACTGGCGCATGTACCTACAACTTTGCTCACAAGTGTTTTTCGATTTTACAATAATTTTAATTACATCGGTATATATCTATATAAGTATAACTGCAAACTGTAACCACCTACCCGCACGCACCTCCGGATGATCCGTCTGGTAGTATAATGTTTATGATTGACCTGCATTTCATAATAATTAAATCTATTACCATGACTAATGCTCGATTACCACAGCAATATTTGGACTGCGGTGGACAGATTACGGCAGCACTGAACCACAGTTAATAACTAAATATATTTACTGGCATCATTGGTTACCATTTACCACGTATGACACTCGTCACTCAGGGCCAGATTTTAAAATGTTAACGCCTGGGCATATTAATAAAATATGTGAGGTTTCATAAATCGTAGCTGTAAAGACTTTGTAGATCCTTTAGCGTTAAAATCAGTCTACTGTTCCTTTGTTAGATCATGACTCGATTAAGGATCAACAGTTCAGTCGCCACAGTCAATCGGTGCTATAAAAAGCATATATTCAATTCAAAACCTTTTCTACATAATATTCGATTCACATGTGGTATCGAACGTGCTTCTCGCTCATCGAATCAACCGCGATTGTCATACTTAAAGTTTTAAACCCTTGTAAGTAGAAAAAAAGACTCCATTTATTATTTATTTTTAAATTACCTAACGAAAGGGGGATATTAACAGTTCGCAATAGCTTTCTTTATTGAATTTGAATATCCCAAATCGTAGAATTAGGTCAGGGATGGAGAACCTTTTTGTCCAAGTATCAAATTAAAATTTTGGTTAGATTTTGTTTTCCCTGCGTGTCAACTAGATCGATGATGACCCTTTAATTTTTTTACTAAAACTTTAATATTATCAAACTTTTACACATTGTGGAATGTCACTAAAATATTGTGCGCGTGTCATAGGTTCGTCATCTCTGAACTAGGTACCTAGTTGTATACTTTTTATGTGAAACTGCAATGTTTAAACTATGGTCGAAGTGTCCCTATAAATAGATTAATGAACTTGTTAATGATTTAAACGTTTATCTGTTTTTTTTTGTGTCTCATTAAGTAATTTTAATTATTACCTAAATAATCTTTTGGGTGTATAAATGTTACATTCTGTGTCAATATCTTATTATGTTAAGTTGTCATTGTTATATATTTTTGTTTTGTATTCTTAATCATTTTCTTTCGGTGAATTATTTCAATCATAATCGTCACATCACATATATTATACTTAAACATGTCCATTTACCAATTATATTACTATCTTTACCGTCGTAATTTATTTAAGACTAACAGTCGTGTAATAACAACTTGTATGTAAAACCTAGACGTACATCTATAATAATTATAACTGGGATCGCACGTTTAAAATATACAAATAAATAAATAAATAGGCAACCTTCAAAAATGAGTTTAGGGGGTACTTCGCTCGCTGTTAAATTTCATATTTTCATACCTATGTACTTAATAAAATTATATGTACAGGAAATATTATAACAGCGAAAATGTCTTCAAGGGCACACAAATATAAATATGTAATGATTTAAATGTCCTAAAAAATAAGAAATATGAATTTAAAATACTCTAAAAAATTCCTTTAAAATTGATCTTAATATGATGTAACACAATTTGTGTCATTTTAACTTACGTAACTAATTTGGCATAACCGCGATTGACGCATGTCGTAAATAAAACTAGCTATACTCGTATTCGTATATCTGCTTGAACGCAACAAATATTTCGTTGGTTAGGTCGTTGTGCAGCGGGCGGCGGGTTCACTTAATGTCGCAATAGCTAATACATTTTTAAAACTATATTAATCCTCTTGCCCTGCACATCTTGCTTTATTCTCCCCTACTGTCTTATGTTATATATTTTGTACTATACATAATTAGGGCACCGCTTTAAATTTTCTAAAAGTAAGAAAAATACCTATACAAAATACGACTTAATGCATTAAATACCAACACTATTATAAACAAATATACATAATAATGATAAAAAAATTAGATACACATAGGCGTAACTAGGATTTAATAGTTATAGAGGCTAGAATCCTAGAAAATGAATGTTCAAAATAACTTTGGGGGCCCCACACCCCCACCACAGTAACCGTAACTGTCCTCTAAAATCAAAATTAAAAATAAACAATAAAATGAAAGTATGTATAAACTCATCATTAAAAACAAAATATAAATAATAAAATAAGTACAATATATATTATGGGGGGCTAAATACACATATAGAGGGGCAAAGCACCCCTAGCCCTCCCTAGTTACGCCGATGTATATACATAATTATTGACGTTATCGCTATCGACTTAAATTCTAAATATCGTTAAATTTGATAGTCGCCGTCCATCAAAATATGTCCAGAATTCAGAAAGCGAATCATGATTGCATACCATAAATGTAACCATTGTAATTTTTAAAAAAATATGTCTTTAAAAACTTTATAGGCCATATTTATACTTATAATAATTAATAATTAAAATAGTAGGTATCTAATATAATCGGTAACCAACGATAGCTATTTAAAATTTAAATTAAAAAAATTTTTTTAATTTTCATGAACTAAAATTAAATGTGATGAGTGATGCACCCTTATAGGAGTTGAACAAATAAGCTAAACACCTGAAAACTCTCAGTGAATCTATTGAAACTTTTAATGAAAACGGTCTAGTAAGTTTTGAGTCTATAGAAGTCATAATAACAAATTAATCAGTAAACAATAATCATTGTTTTATATTAGGTTTCTAATCATGAGTTTAGAACATCTGGTATATCGCTGTTACATCATAAGCCCATCACGTTCGTTAGGTATTACCAATACATTTTTACAATAATTGCTAATATTCATCCTTCCATTTCAATTATTATTGTTCATAATTACAAAACCTAAAAACTAGAAATAGGTACATTTATAACTATGAAGACTATCATTTTATTATTAATATTTTAATACTATACAGTTGATTAAAAGAATAATTTTATTACGGTTCTATTCAAATTTTCAAAGTAAATTTATGCTAACCATTATTAAAAAATATCAGAATATGACGATTTATAGAGATTCATTTTAGCTAATATTACAAAATAGGTACCAAAATATAAAGGTTACCACATTCTTTTAAAATTGTATACCTATATGACGTAAGTATAATGTATTGCATGTTGTATTATAAAATACGTTTAGACACCAAGATTATAACTCCACGATCACAGAGTGAGCTTTTCTACCTAACACTTTGTGTGTATATACATAAATACAAAAATAAACACAAAGTTTAATAAATGGTCTAAAAATTTAAAAAAACTCCCGAAATGTTTAATAATTTTAAAAGATCTGGTGTGCGAAATTAATTCTGTGCTTGGAAACCAATGTTTTTGGACATTCAGAAAAAATTGAATTTGCATTTTAATCCGCGCCCCAATAATAATTATAATATTATAAATTGTACATATAGTAGTGTATGTAATATTATAACCTAGGTGCGGATATTTAATAATAATACTGTATAATCTCTTATACCTACCTTCATAAGTACAAGTGGCGTGGTTATACATCGTTTCGTCGGTGGCGGTGTATATAATATTATAATGATGCGGGGAGGAGGTTGGGACTTTCTGGAGTTGTCCCCCTCCCCCACACATACACACACAGAACACTCAGAAGGGGGACTAGCGCCAATTTATATATAATGTAAGTATACGTATATTATATGCATGTATATAAATATATACTGACTATGTATGAGACAAGTGACCTGGACCGGTTTGCATCCTACACTTGACTTCTATAGAAGTTAATTTTCAACTTAAAAAAATACCTACACGCACACTCACACAGTTACACGTTGGTATAAGCTTACCTGTATATCATTCTATTTATATACCCACAACACCACATAATGAACGTTAGGTGTTCGAGAACCGGTTCGTATACAGGGTGGTTCCTTTATAATTGTGTCCTACGGTAAGAATTTCTTTACAGCCCGAGATTTGTTGAAGTTATACATAGCACTAATTCATAAAAAGTTAAGAAAGCTCACTCTGCGAAAGTATTTAATTCCTCGTTTTTAAACGCATTTTAATACAAAGCAGTAAACAATAGTTTTATATAGATGCAGTTTAAAATAAATAATTTGGTAGCCTTTATATTTTTGTACTTATTTTTTGATATAGGCTAGTATGAATCTATGTTAATACTCCAATTTTGATATATTATAATACTACGGAGAGTATATTTTGAATAGAACCGTTATTAAAATCTTAAGAGGACTCTACACTCTCCAAAAATATAAGCTAAAACACGGCTATCGCTACACAGTCTGCTCATTTCATATAATTCGTAGAGAAAATATTTTTACACTGTTAAAAAGACCAGAACTTTAACTATTATGATAATAGTATTATCTCTAGTCGGCTTTTTTTGATAACTTGATTATAACTATCAAACATGTTGTACTGAAAAATTGAAAAAAAAAATTCAAACGTTAAATTCAAACACTATGTTTTGATCAAACCGACGAGAGATAATAGTAAAAATTCTAGTTTTTTTAATGGCATAAAAACTTTTGTTCTCTACGAGTTATATGTAATCAGCTACACAGTTCGGCGCCGTATTTTGTGGAAAATAATTCTGTAACGTCGAAATATTGTAATTTATCTAGACGTCATGACGTGCTGTTTCTAGCAGAAAAATTATATTTATATTATGTTCTTATTTCTTAATACACACAATCGTAACTTTATACCTACAAAAAAATGAAAATAAATAAATACCTTAATATCAAAAATCAAAACTATACGTCGAAACGTAACTACTTAAAACTAATGAACGGACGGAAAGACAGACACAACGAGGATACGAGATGTTCTAAGTTCTTACCTTATGTTAAGAAACCTAAATATAGGTAGCCACTTTGGCACTCCGCTAACAGTTATAATGAATTAGCAGATGATTTTTTTTTTTGATTCCTTAAAATATCGTTACAATATTTTTGATTTTTAATCGGTGTTTCGATGGAAAACAATATCTCGTATTAGTTTTCAGATGCTTGATTTCAACAAGTCATATAACGAATGATTAATTTCCTATAAAAATTTGAAGATTTATTGATCCTGTGAAAAGTAATGTGCAGTGTGGTAATGTAAACATTGATAAGTCATCCCAGCCACTTCAGCACTATTGTATCTTGTGTTGTCTAAAATTAATTAACGATTCATTATCTTAGGTTTTATGTACATTTAATTTTACAGAGAATACATTGTGTAAAACTAATGAAGTGAATTATTTTTGACTGTCTTGTTTACAATCTCATATTGAAAATTTGCATTTTATTTTAATTTTATAATTAAGAAGATGTCAGTGCACTGATTATTTTCTCTCTCCCGCTCACTCTCAAAATAAACATCATGCATTCACTCAACATCATTTTTTTGAGTATTATAAGAGTAAATGATCCATTAAAAAAAATGGGCATACATCGAATCCACTGAAATTATCTTTTTAACCAGTCAGAAACTTATCAAATGCTCCAGTTATCGACTGCGAGCTTTTTTATGTGTTGATTCCACTGTGTCCTATATTCGCCCTTTTACTAAAAATTGAGGATGAAATGTTACACAATTCTGTGATTATTATTGATGTAATAATTATTATATCATTGATGAAACATCTATATTTAATCCAAAAATATGGGCATCGTCTTCAATAGGTATCTCATCGGAGTGAACAACTAACACAGTTATTTTCCTATTTTAACGTTTTTTTTCCATTATATTTTATTGTAGTAGTGACGTTTTGTGAGCATTATATAACCTAACCTAACCTGTGAGTATAATTATGAAGATAAAGAAAACCAAAATTCTAGTCCTATACCGCGATTGTGTCCATTCAACGCAAGACACTCATTATTTCAGAAAACATTAACATTTTTTAAAATATTTACTTTACATAATTTTATTTCTTGAAAAAACAATATTTATAAAATAAATCATTGTTAAGTATTTTTTAGTAATTACTCTTTAGAATGACAATACAGACATTTTTAACTTCATAACTTGAAGCAGAATATTATTTGGAGTATTTTCATCTATAAAAATCAATTTAAGACAAGTAGTTTATTAATTATTACTTATTAGTTATAACCATTTAATGTTTTGATGAGCCAGATATTGGAACAGTTTGCGAGGTACCCCAGTACAGCTGTACCACTCTACAAAGCTCATTAAAACTTTAAAGACTATAATAAGTGTTATAAGTTATAACTAATAAACTACTCATCGAAAATCAGATTTTTTACTTAAGAGTACTTCAAAAAAAATTTTTTTTAATGATAACGATAAAATAATTTAGAAAAATATTTTAGCTAAACGAAATAGTTTTTGAAATGATGAGTGTGTTAAATTAAATGGGTCGCTTGGTAAATTATACTTTCCATTAGTTTTAATGTGATATAAAAAAAGTTCCATTACATTAAATAACATAATATTGTATGGTTTAGCATCAAAAGGTTATATTTGAGCTGTTAGGTTTTCAAAACACACTGTAATATAAACATATACTGAATACATTAATAATGGCTAAAGTTGTTTTATCCACGATTATTTTTATTTAATCCATTTCAGTTATTATTTTTGCACGAAAGCAGTTTTTTCGATGATTATAGTAGTTACACACACGTATCACGTATACCTAAGTATAATATAATATACTGCAATATCACTGTATATTATTTTTCAGTTACACCGATTGAAATCTATATATTATGTTGACATGTTGTTTATTATTTACTTATAACATATGTTTGGATAAAAAAGACTTAAGTAGAATCATAATAAAAGCTCACAGCAAAATGTCAAAAATCATATTTCCGGACGACCAGACATCATGGTCACTACTCACGATTTAATCTTAAAACAATATAGTTGAATGGAATGACATGAGCATCTTTAAATTTTTCTATAGTTACCTGCTACATTATTATTCTGAAAAATCACTACCTGCATAACCGGTTACACTAACCATTTGAAAAAAATCACAAAATCTGTCGGATCGTTTACTTTTGTTCCTAAAATTAAAACATCACCGGACAGCCCGGGGCCCTGATCTTTACTCATATTTTTCTCTCCTTGTTGTCGTACTAGTAGTCCTTACTGAATAATAATATTATGAAGTATTCAATATACATAATATTGTGTTTACAAACATGATGAGAATAAAATATATTCTCTGTTGGTATTAAGAATGCATATTATACATATCAAATTTTAAGTCAAGAAGATTCTATTTTGCTCTGTTATTTCACATTATAGAGTGAAAAAAAAACATGTTATCTAATTTATATAGTTAATGACATTATCCAGTGCCCTCTATATAGGCTTTTTAGGCTATTATTTTAATTCTGAAACGAGTAAACATTTATAATTTTAATTTGTCCAAATCTTGTAGGTATTTATATTGAAAAATAAAAATAATAGTCTAAGCCTACTAAACCCTCCCTTTCCCACATTCGATTAGGATGGCTTGGAATTCCCCTCACCACCCATTTTCACCTACACACAAATGTACTGTAGCACACTACAGATATATTAGGTATATTATATTATTATTATGTATTCACATAATACTACACTATGTAGACCTGAGCCAAATACTGCACAAATAATCTTTGAAAAACTGTCAATGTCCATTTCTAACATATTATAACAATATTTCAATACCTAAATGTGTTAACTTACTACCTTTAATCACTTACATGCACTCAGACATAGCCAAAACAATTGGCTCAAAATAAAAAATAGAACGACGGTTGCATACTACACTGAAGAATACTGCTAATCATGACTCTACTAGTCACCATTGTTAATTATTATTAAAAATATCTGCAACACTGCCAACACTGCTGTTGTTCTTCCGACCGATGTGGTAGGGTGGCTCACAATTAGGAGAATATCTCGGATCACACCTCGTAATTGGACTAATCAGCGATTTCTGTGGATTCCAGGATCGACTACCTGGAATAAAGTATACTGACATTAGATACACTAGAGACATATACTACTTTCTATATATACAACAGATTTCACCAAGCATTCTCACGTCTCACCCTCATTTTTCCTTTACTAATGAATTTATTCAGAATCTTACTTTTAGAATTTTTAAATTTATATTTAAAAATTATAATTTATAACAATCGAGATGTGTGTACTATTTAAATAGTATCCTGTGTGTTTTAAGTTAAAATATTATTTAAGGCTATAAACGTATAATTTGATGAAGGTGAACACACATTTAGGCGTATAGGGAATACTCCTGTTTTGGTTTCAACGCCCAAGTATAATGTAATCCTACAGTATTATCAGGCAAATAATTGCACTTGTGCCTGTATATTTTTACTCGAAACGGCCTCAAGGATTTTGTTAGAATTTTGTGCCTAGAGGGTTTTGAAGTGACAGAAATTCATTGTTGAAGGTCTTAACATTAAGAAAATTCGCGTTTTTGAGTTATGTTCAAAATTATGAACATAACTCGGCCACCTTGGCGACCGCTATTGTCTTCATTTTTTATTGATTAGGTACAACTCCGTTTTTGAAAAAAATAATTGAACAAATAAAATCAATAGTATTAGTTCGTTAATTAATTACTCAAGCGAAATTGGTAATCACGATATGTTGTTTAACAAACAACATAATTATTCATAAACGCAATAAATTATTTTCTTAATTAATTTCTTATTACAATTTAATACTAAATTATAATTTTTAGGTTCATCATTAACAATCAAAAAACTGATACTGAACCAGAGCTAAGCTCGGTCACTCGGTACTAGTATACTTGTATACTACACACAGAAGATACTATAGTTCTATACGTATGATTCGTGAATTCTTTTACTCTTTTAATGATAATAATAATAATCATATACCTACCTAAGCGTATGATCCAAATAGTAATAATTATGCGACTACCTTGACCGAATAGGCTGGGGTCCAGTTTTGACGTCCCTCGGACTTGGAGAGAAACTTATAGAATTTATTCACATGTGTGTGCGTGTATATATATATATATTATATTTATGTATCAAACTTCAAGGACGTTATATTAAACTTTCACATTTGGGTCGAGAGCATTATTTCCAACCCGCTAACAATAAATCAATAAAACTTATAATTAATGACGTCTTGTAATTATGGGTTCAAAAGCCTGCTGGGTATTTCATATTTGGGATTCAATAAATATAGGTAAACAATTATTACTAATTTTTCTTAGACAATATTATCGATTATTTTGTTTATGTCAAAAGAATTATTCAAGATCTTTAACAGCATAATAAACTGCAATTATTTCGCTTTGATTTAAAAGCACGTTTTCAATTAAAAATGAATTAAAGTTGAATGGTTTCTTTTACATAAATTATAAATAGTCCGGATTATAGACGTTATAAACAGCCAACATTATTATAAATACTTAAGCTGTAATTTATTATAAATTTCTTAATTACAAACCTAACGCTACACGAACAAACTTGATTGTTATCTATAATCTTCTATTTATAATAAAATATTACATTTAATTGACGTTGCGTTATAGTTTTGTTTTTAATCTTTTAAGATATTTTATCTGGCTCTGTGCTTTATAAGGTGGGATATTATTTATTTAAATCAACATCTTGTGATTAAAAGTGTTTTACTGTGAATATAGAATATTATTTGTACATAGATCGATAAGTTATGATATAATGTTCAAAACATAGGTAGTTAAAAATACATATAACATATTTTTTAATCTAAGATTACAATAATAGGTATACGTACAACTGCATATATTAAAATATTATATCGATTTACTTTTCAATTAAATTTTAAATTGTATAATACATACTTAATATTAATGATGAAAATATTAGGTGAATGATACCTTCTAATCACGATATACTAATTAAAACCATCGTGATTATAATATATGGTAGGTACTAGGTAATAGCGGGCATATAGATAAGTTGATGAATGATGAATGATAATTAGGTACCTAATATTGTTAATTACAAATGTTGAGATACCTACCATAGTATATAGATACATATAAAGTAAAGAATAAGTTGTTACCAATAACAAATATTTTATCAACAATTATGTTGAGGATAGACTTTGAAATTTATTTGAAAACTATAAAAAAAATAACGTTTGTTCAAAGTAGTCAGTTATTATTACATACTCGTTTTAGATAACGCCACACCAGCATCTATTCTGTTACATCTGTCACGTCTTATAAAAGTACAACATGGCACATTTTTGTTCAGCAGATCCGATTCTGAGTTGTAGCCAGTTGGTAAGCATAATAATAGATTGATTTGAAGCATTATATGTATTTATTCAAGTTAAGAACATAATTATTTTACTGATATTTTGATTCTTAAGCTAGTAATATCAGTATGTTAAATATGACAATTTAAAAATTATCATAACTCGCTAAATTAAAATATCGTATAATAGATGATGTCCTTAACTTTTAGTTTGATAATAAGTTAAGTCACAAAATTGGAACTGCTGAACATGAATTTTCCATGTTGTACGTTTCTATGACGGAGTCAACACATGCGTGTGTGGTGTCCTCTTTTTAAGATTTACATACAAGTTTTCCATGTAGGTACTTTAGTATTTATTATTATTATATATTTCAATATTATAATTCATATCGCTATATCAGTTTCGTGTTATATTTTTTATGGTTTGAATTAAAATTAGTTGTTTACAGCAAGTGAAAAATATTGCATATTTTGAAGATTGTTGGATCACGAACAATTAAATATATTTCACATTCTAAACTATCTTTAAGGCACAAGAATATGATATCCTTAATATGGATCTTATCTTCGAAGCACGTTTATATATTTTTATATAGTCACAATTAAAACAAAAACACGAACACATATTACATGTCAATGCAATATAATTATATACAGGGTGGTATTCACTTGAAGCGTAGGTACTCGTCCCCATTTTGTACTCATATAATGCATTTATTAAAATTCTGATACATAGAATTTTGAAGTACTTATACTAAAATACCATACATTCAATTACTTAGATTTTTTATGCTATTTAAGGGATTGTCCCATGGCGTATAAGCTTTTGTTTTTCAAATGATAACCATCTTTTTTGTCATAAATTATTTAGAATATGATTTTTAGAAAACTTCTATGTAACTTAATTGAAATTCGAATGATTAGTTTCGGAGTTATTAAACATTATGTACTAAGGATAATAGTCTATGATAATTGTCTTAACGATTTAGGGGCTCAATTGTAGTAATTGATTCAAATATAATATTATTGTTTTATAATTTGTAAAAATTGTCTGAATATAGTATAAGTATGGACTAGATTAAATATAACATCTACCTTAAATGTGTGTTCAACCATTTTAAGGACTATTATCCTTAGTGAAAACAACGTTTTAATAACTCAGAAACTACTTGTTCAAATTTTGATTTAGATGCATCAACATTTTTAAACAAATTTATTTGCTGAATAAATTACAACAAAAAAGAGCAGTTCTCATTAAAAAAATTACACCACAGGAGGACACTCCTTAAATAGTATTCAATTTAAGTAATTATTAAATTAAAAATAAGTAGTTTTTTAGTATAGCTATATTTGAAAATTCCAACAATCAGAGTTTGATTAAAATATGCATTATCAAAAGAAAAATGTGATGAGATTGCGTATGTTTGAAGTGAATCACACCCTGTATAATACAAAAATAATAATATATTATAATGATATTATGCATTTATACCAGTGGTTCTTAACCGGTGTTCCGCGGAACACAGGTGTTCCGTGGACTTCGTATAAGTGTTCCGCAAAAATTTTAAAATCAGTGAAAAAAAAATTCTTTCAAAATAGAATCATTTTAGGTTTTGTTGGTTTATTTTTGTACACAAAAACGTTATCGTTAACTTTCGAATAATATAATGTGTCAGTATACTATATAATATATTAATATACATTATTATTATTATATTATACGATAATCCCCACCATACTGCGATAACAAACGTATAGATATTGACAATTTTATTTTCTGCACTAATAAAAGTTATAAAATACATTAGTATTAGTACGTTGCCCACGGTTTTTTTTTTGACAAAATTGACAAATTTCTTAAACGGAAACATGATTCTGGTACTGATAATGCAAGTACAAATACAAGCAATGTCAATGATGATACTTTCAATGATGAGATCCATTTTCTACCATCAACACGTCAAGTTATGAATTTACGTTAGAAGAAGAGGAAGAATTCATAACGCTAACAACAGATCGAACTCTAAAAATAAAATTTTCCGAAAGAACAGTAGAAGAATTTTGGATTTCAGTTCAAACCGAATTTAAAAAGATTTCTGTAAAAGCAATTTCAATATTATTACAATTTTCAACATCATACTTATGTGAGCTTGGATTTTCAACACTGACGAATATCAAAACAAAGAAACGAGAAAGGCTGACAAATATTGAAGAGGAAATGAGAGTAGCAATGTCGTACATACGGCCAGATATTGAAAATATCTGTAAAAATCATCAGGCACAAATATCTCATACAAAGTATTCAATTTCAAATTTTTAAATTTTTTTTAACTCTTTTTATTATTTTATTATTTTTTAGTGACTAACACTAACATGTATGGCATGCAAACAATTTTATGCTATACATTTATTGTTTAATATATTAAAAAATTAAAAATGTGTGTACTACTATTTTATTTTACGGTTGTGTTCCGCGAAAATCTTGTAAAATGTTAAGTGTTCCGTCATTCGAAAAAGGTTAAGAACCACTGATTTATACTCATATATACACGTGGACGCAAGTATGGGTACCCACTGGCCACTGGCCACTGAGCAGTATATGTATATTATATGATACATGTATGACATCAAATCTAATTATTTTCAATGTTAAATTCAGAATAATAATATAATTTCATACACCTATTGCTAACTTACATAATACACGATTATTTAAGTCATAACAACACTTCAAGACTGAAAAACAAATCGTTATGAAACCGTACGTATAAGCAACCGTATACGTATAATAAAGTACAGCCGCATACTGAGGGGGGAGAGGTGTGTGGAATTATTGTAAAATGTCTATCGGTATCGATCGGCAAACCGATAATTAAAAATCCGTAGGTACCTGTTGCAAATCATAACCATAATGTTATTGATTGATTCATATGTTATTAATCATTATTAATAGCCACCGAGCTACATATCTATCCATATACTCGTAGTAACGTCAATGGCCCATATCCAAGTGTTTTATACGGTTAAATCATTTCACTTTCGATCGAATATCTCGTGAACACGTTACACGTACTTACCTATACGTGTAATAATAATAATAATAATGCGTAGGTATAATATAATATGTTTTGAAATTTTGGATTGTATCTTATGATCTGGGTTGCTTATTTGTTCGACGTAGCGAGTAGCTTAAATTTGACTTGCGCCACATCTAAAAACTAATTTTGGTAATTTGTGCCACTTTTAAAAGTTGTAAATTTGAGTCCCATAATTCATAAAACTAGATAAAAGGAAAAAATTGTAATCGAACTTTATCAAATTATGATTTGTGCCACTTTCAAATAATTAATACAATTTTTTTTTTTTACCTTTTCATACGATGTATTTTAAAACATTCATCAATCAAGTTAACTTTAATACATACATTTCAAGAAAATTACTAAAATGTTCATAAAGTAAAATAAAAAAATGTAATATTGTGGGTACAGTTATCAGCACCTAAATGTATACGTACTTATTGTATAACAATGAGTAGTATTTCAGTTACCTAATTATAAAATATATAAAAATCAAGAATATTATAATTAATTGACCAATATTGTTCGTGTTGATAATACTCCATGTTATTTTATTAATATTATTTTATAATGTAATATTATATATTACATTATATTTATTCACGTCTTATGTAATCACTGGTGTGAACTCCGGAAATTCTAACAATGGAAGTTGAAAGTTTTTAAAAACCTTTTTTCAGATTACCAAAATTGATAATTCGATAAGGCAAAAATGACACGTTGTTTTTTATAGTTTGGAGTAAATTACTTACACACTTAAATGTATACCTACTCATTGGTGGCGCAAATTACAAGGCACAAAATACCATCTCCCAACAACAAAAGAGTTAACCACACCGCTGTGCAGTAAGGTAGCTGGTGTCAAGTGTACCTCCTCATTTATCGTCATTGAGTAAGTCACTGTATTGAATGTGTTAAATTTGAATTCTAAACTATAATTACCAAACAACTATTTAAATAATTACAATTTTAACAAATCATCATATTATTTCCCCCGAAAATTTCGTATTTTGACATACTAAAGTACCGGAAACCTCCCTTAAAGTTAATGATTGGAACATTTTATGTACTAGAAAAAGTGTGTTTACTAATTAAATTATTAATTAATACTAGGTATATAAACGGTGTTACTATAATTTGTAAATACAAAATATACCTCCATATTATTATTACTATTTATTTATTTCAGCCAAATCAATTGCAATAAATTACATTAATAATAACTGATACGTAAACCAACTGAGCTATAAGCTCGTACCTGGTATACTGAGTTCATGGAAATTAATAACTATAAGACGTTTTAAAGTAAAATACTTAAACACAATAATACACTATTATACTATTATTTACTATTATATACTATTACAATTACTGAATTACTATACAATTAAAAATACAACCTGATTAATGAAATATAATTTATGGGTTTTATTAAAGTTTGTCTAATGTATAATTGGTTATAAACTGATAGTATAATATTATTTGTATGGTTGAATAATTCCCCAAATGGGTAATTTTAATTTTTAATGGAAGGGAGTACGCTACTTTTATAATACCTACTTTTTGGGGTAATATGCAGTGTATTAATGTCTGTTCTATTTGCTTCTCCCCAACATGTTATACTGTATAATATAGAATTGAATACGTACATTTCCCCACCCCCACCCATTTGACTTTTCCAACTTTTTCCAACGCCAATATTTAGTGCTCAATTCCTGCCAATTCCTGCCGTTGACTCCGGAATTCCTGCTCAAAAGCCGCCCCCGCAAAAATTAAAAAACCCCGGGTGGGGCGGGAGAAACGTTTCTCCAGCCCCACCCATGGTCGGAATTTGACTTTTTCAACTTTTTCCAACGCCAATATTTAGTGCTCAATTCCTGCCAATTCCTGCCGTTGACCCCAGAATTCCTGCTTAAAATCCGTCCACGCAAAAGCCAAAAAACTGTGGGTGGGGCGGGGGAAACATTTCTCCAGCCCCACCCATGATCGGAATTTGACTTTTTCAACTTTTTCCAACGCTAATATTTAGTGCTCAATTCCTGCCAATTCCTGCCGTTGACCCCGGAATTCCTGCTTAAAATCCGCCCCCGCAAAAGCCAAAAAACTGTGGCTGGGGTGGGGAAAACGTTTCTCCAGCCCCACCCATGGTCGGGAATTTACTTTAGATAAAAGATAAGATAATATATTTTTTATCTAGATAGACAACAGATAATTTTACCCTTTTTAGGCTTTTTAAGACTTCATCAATTAAATTATAATGTTTATATACATATTTATAATTTTATAATTAATATTTTTTATTATTAAAACGTAAATTATTAATTAGGTGGTTATACTTGAGTTAACAATTAGATATAAATTCGTGTTTACGAATAATTACAAATTGGTAACTGATTTGTAAAACCTCAAGTTACCTCAAGTCAGTAGCCAACTTTTTCTATACTATTATATTAACTAAAAACAAAAATAATTAAGTAACTGAATGTTTTTTTTTAACTTTATTATAAAATCTATAATATAATATTATCTTCAACATATTATACGAATGAATAAAACTTTATTTAATACTTTTTAAATTACAAACAATTTATTATGTATAGTTTTTTGGTTTTTGAAAAAAATTTTGAGCACTATAATAAGCAGTGTTGTGTACATTATAACTTTAAATTTACCTTAATAAGTTAACAGATAATAATTGATTAAAACCATTAGTTATATAAATAAAAGATAAGATAACCTCTTTTTTATCAGATAATTATTCACTTTTTTAGGATTTTTAAGACATCATTAATTAGATTATAATGTATATGTCGCATCCACATAGTGAAACTACTCATTTCATGAACTGGATATCCAGATAGCGAAATTCGTCCAGATAGTGAATTTTGACGAAAATACATTAAACGGACATCCATTTCATGAAATGGACAATACCTATATCGTGTACTTTGTGTAATTATTATTTTATTATATAATGGTTCATAAACTATCATTATACATTTATACGTATATTATATTTAATTTTTCACGATTGATTAATATATAGGTAATTTTCTATATTGTTCTATACACAAAAATATAGCAATTATAGTCAATAAATTATATCATATTACATTATATTTTTATTTTATTTTTCATAAACCATACGTATATTATATTTTATAAACAACATTGTTACCTATGTCCTATATTAAGTGTTATAAAATATTCATGAAATTAACTATAATTATAACCTTACCTACAGATCCCCCAAACATAATTTGCGTGATCACGGAACAAAAAAATAAGGATTACATAAGCTTGGAACAAAATATGATTTACTCAAAGGATGGTTCAGTAGTAAATGTTTGAAAAAATCAACAACTCAATTTCTTACTACTGATCAAGTTGATAAAAATGTTAAATTTTAGGTAAGAGAAATGATTAAAAAAATTTCAGGAGGGCAAGGATTTTTGTCTTGTTCGTGTAAGGCAAAAAAATTCCTTGCCATTCAAATAGGTGTACTTGTTTTAAAAAAAATATGCAATGTAACAGTCGATGTCAGAATCAATCGTCGTGTAAAAATAAATAATAAGGAAAAAATTTATGTAAAGTTTAAGCCATTTAAGGTATGTTTAAGTTAATCAATTAATTATTTTGTTAGGTAATAAAACAATAGAGAAATATAGATAGCTAAATATTATAATTATAGTTAATTTCATGAATATTTTATAACACTTGATATAGGACATAGGTAACACTGTTGTTTATAAAATATAATATACGTATGGTTAATGAAAAATAAAATAAAAATATAATGTAATATGATATAATTTATTCACTATAATTGCTATATTTTTGTGTATAGAACAATATAGAAAATTACCTATATATTAATCAATCGTGAAAAATTAAATATAATATACGTATAAATGTATAATGATAGTTTAAGAAACAATATATAATAAAATAATAATTACACAAAGTACACGATATAGTTATTGTCCATTTCATAAAATGGATGTCCGTTTCATGAAATGGATGTCCATATAATGTATTTTCGTCAAAATTCAATATCTGGACGAATTTCACTATCTGGATATCCAGTTCATGAAATGAGTAGTTTCACTATGTGGATGAGACATATACATTATAATCTAATTAATGATGTCTTAAAAATCCTAAAAAAGTGAATAATTATCTGATAAAAAAGAGGTTATCTTATCTTTTATTTATATAACTAATAGTTTTAATCAATTATTATCTGTTAACTTATTAAGGTAAATTTAAAGTTATAATGTACACAACACTGCTTATTATAGTGCTCAAAATTTTTTTCAAAAACCAAAAAACTATACATAATAAATTGTTTGTAATTTAAAAAGTATTAAATAAAGTTTTATTCATTCGTATAATATGTTGAAAATAATATTATATTATAGATTTTATAATAAAGTTAAAAAAAAACATTCAGTTACTTAATTATTTTTGTTTTTAGTTAATATAATAGTATAGAAAAAGTTGGCTACTGACTTGAGGTAACTTGAGGTTTTACAAATCAGTTACCAATTTGTAATTATTCGTAAACACGAATTTATATCTAATTGTTAACTCAAGTATAACCACCTAATTAATAATTTACGTTTTAATAATAAAAAATATTAATTATAAAATTATAAATATGTATATAAACATTATAATTTAATTGATGAAGTCTTAAAAAGCCTAAAAAGGGTAAAATTATCTGTTGTCTATCTAGATAAAAAATATATTATCTTATCTTTTATCTAAAGTAAATTCCCGACCATGGGTGGGGCTGGAGAAACGTTTTCCCCACCCCAGCCACAGTTTTTTGGCTTTTGCGGGGGCGGATTTTAAGCAGGAATTCCGGAGTCAACGGCAGGAATTGGCAGGAATTGAGCACTAAATATTAGCGTTGGAAAAAGTTGAAAAAGTCAAATTCCGACCATGGGTGGGGCTGGAGAAACGTTTCTCCCGCCCCACCCGGGGTTTTTTAATTTTTGCGGGGGCGGCTTTTGAGCAGGAATTCCGGAGTCAACGGCAGGAATTGGCAGGAATTGAGCACTAAATATTGGCGTTGGAAAAAGTTGGAAAAGTCAAATGGGTGGGGGTGGGGAAATGTACGTGAATTGAATCACACAGTGCTATGTATAATAGTCTTACCCCTAGTTGATTTATCAAGAAATCGAGTTTTATAGAATAATACAGTTAAGCTCCTCATTTTATTTTCAACATTTTGTTTATGTTCTGAACATTTCAGATTAAACTCTATTGTCACTCCTAAAGTCCTAAATTCTTAAATATTTTAATGGTACTACCATTTTAATTGGTTCACAACTGCAGTTGTATGCAATGTCATACCAGTTCTACGTGTATATATTATAAAGTTGTATCCAACAGGAAACAGTGAACCAATTGGCACTATTGGTATAAAATTCGAAATTTTTTCCATCCAGTCATAGATGTATATACCGTTAATCAATTTCGACAGTTTGTTTCAATTTTTCCCAATTATCTTCGAAATTAACTAGTACTATATCATTAACGAACACAAATACTTTTCCTTTTAATACTGATGCAGATATAGAGTCAGTATGTATTACAAACAATATACGGCTTAATGACGTACCTTGAGTGACTCCATAATCTTTGTCATAACAATAATTAGGTACTATAATGAGATCTACCAGTGGTTAGTACTTAGTTGTCTGTTATTTGGATAACTAGTAAACCATTTTAATGTACTGTCATCAAAGCCTAGTTCTTTTAACTTGTTCAATAATAATTGTCTACTGAATGAATCAAATGTTTTTTCCAAGTCCAAGAGAGAAATTATAATCTACTTTATTATCTGTTTTGTTAAGTAAAAAGTAATTTATATCAATGTATCATTGTAGGCACATCATTGTAAAATCTAAAGGTACATTTCCATTCAGCATCTAAAATTTTAAACATATATTTTTAAATACATTGTAAACTAAAAAAAAAGTGAAGGAAGAGTTATCCCAACTAAAATTATTCTGCACACGCTTAACTGAGTTGAAAGACTTTGTTTCTAACCGTATACTTAGTAGTTCATGATTGTTTTGACGTCGTTGAGCTGTTCAATTATTTGTCGTGAAAGTTTCGTCGTCGAACAAATTTTAAATGCTATTTTTTCAACGTTAAATCATTTCTCTATGTTTGTACAATATTGGTAACCTTTATGAGTCTTTCTCTCCAATCTCCAAATTCATAAGCCAGACTTTGTTGTCAAATCATCAATAATAAGTTCATTAATACTTTCGTCGAATATCTGCGGCAGATGTCTCGTAAAAAATGTATTGCGTTCAGTTATAGTAAGTTGTGGCATGTACATCTTACACGAAGGGTTCTTAACAGAATATATTTTTGATTCTCACCACAAAGGGAGATAAACATATATTGTTAAAATTAAATTATAAAGGCCCTCGTAGGGACGGGTAGCCAGCGGGCAAAAGGTAAAATCGTTAATAATCTAGATCATACTAATTATATTATTTAACAACAACGTGTATGTATACGTCACAACGTGTACGTGACGTTTGGTTTACATCCTGATCGTCGTTGTCGTCGTCCTGAAATAGAATTACACAAATCCGAGGACCGCCATGCTCTCTGCAGCGTGCGAATCCAGCTTACCTTCCCACCTTCTATATAACATAACAATGAACAATATACCTACCATTACCTAGAAAAATATCATATAGCATTTATTGGGGATCTATGCACGCTGCACCGTTGCATTTATATGATGCAACTATTCCGCATATTATATCGTCTAGGAATGACATAAGGTCACACACACACACACACACCAGTCGTCCGTTTTACATTATATATTGTTACATTGCTTGTTGTATTAGAAGTAAGATACGAAAATCCGGTTACGGGGGCAAGTATGTACTATTGCTCGTGCTTGGCACGCCCAAACTGACCTTGATCCTTTGCCGTACCGACAACAGCAGCAGGTCAACATTTCTAAATGTGGACTGCTGGGCGGATTTTTAAGCGAAATAATTATTGTACCACAATTATTTTTTTCTTACCGATATAATAATGAGTTAGAGCAGCTGCAAAACATTACTGTATATATATACCTGCAGCTATAACAATAATACTATAATCCATAAACATATTATTAGGTAGGTACAGGGCGGTTGTTTTCGCGCACGAAACGCCAAAGCTGTAATAATGTCTCCTGAAAATATTGTAGTCTCCATTTGAACGTCGACAATAAATTAGAATAGCGGTAAAATTACAATAATATCCACATCCTAGGCATGTAGGTGCCTACTTTATATTCATTGTCGTTATGGACTGTGCATTTGTAAGCGATTGTATATTTTTCCCCTATTTATATTTTTGAATATTTCAACAAAATGTGATAGTTACTCTACATCGAAGTGCAATTAAACTAATACTTCGTTGAGTAGAAAATTCTAACAAAATGTTGTAACTTAATTCAAACTTATCGTTTTCGGCTTTCCACAAAAATATTTGTTTCGCATTAATTAAAGTTTTAAGTCTTAGGTCGTGCCTAATTAATAAATAAAACGATTTAATTGTGCAATTTTTCTGTTGCATAGGTACTTCGAGTACTGTACTCGTTAGATAATTTCAAGAATTTTACTGCATATTTTGATACTTTTTAGTGCATAAAAATCAGTGCTCTGATTACGATCAGTTGTGTGTTGACTATTGAGCAAAAGGTTCAAATTATTCACCCTTAAAGTAGAAGTAAAACAAAATATAGTAGCTGTATGGTAAAAATGTAAAACTAATATTGTCAACTTTTGATAATATTCAACCACTGCTTTAACAATGATATCAGAAATAAATATAGATGAAATGTAATCTATTCTATGATTATACCATTGCGTAATATTTTACAGTCAATCTTTCTACGGATTTAGATTTTTAAATATCAAGTGGTTAGCGATTCACATTAAAAGTATCACTCTGTATACGTACTATACATGCATAATTAGATAAGCGTGTACAGAAATTATATGCATATATTATGCAAAATATCAAAACACATTTACAATTAAAAATTACAAAGTAAAATAGACAGGTACATGTGCCTTTATATAGGTAATATCATATTAACATATATACCTACTGCAAATATTAGTTTAATTGCGGTACAACTGTTACGAGCAATTTCTAAGAAGTTAGGTATGCCGACCTATAATATTTCACTTGTTTTTCAATTTGCAATTCGTTGCCATTAAATGTTTATCGTGTAATTTATGTGCATCAAAACTCAATAGTAAAATAATTTATAAATTAAATAAGTTTTAAACTTCGAAGTTTAAGTAAAAGACAATCACAAATAATGCACTCACATCACAATCTGTACATCTATAACAATGTATATGTATTATAAATTATAATATTACATTGACTTTGTTAATAGCTTTATTATATTTATTATAAAAAAATTAAGAATATATAATTATGTAAAACAACATCTTAAATAAACATTTTCAATTAAATAATTAAAAATCCAACTTTTACTATCAAATGCAAATGACATAACAATTTTTTTATGTCAATTTTGCCGGTACAAACTATTTAGATAGTATAATATGCTTAAATAAAAAACAAAATTAAGTTATAATATATTATACTCCAACCCACAATATATTAAAATACAACGAATATATTAAATCCATAGCCCTGGTTAAAATAATATAATAATATACTATGTACCTATAGTTGTAATATTCTATCAATATGAAAGTAAAAATAATTCCATTATTATTCAAATTAAAATACAATATATGAGTGTAGTTTTAATATTCTAGTTAATAGAAAAGTAAAAATAATTCCATTATTATTTGAAAATTATTGATGGTGTAGGTTAGGATAATTTGATTGTGTATTTATAGATATTATAAAATGAAATAAATGTACAGGGTGGTTAGCTTAACATAAGAACACAAACTATTAACGAATTTGAAAATGATTTTAAGTTGTTAAAAAAATATCTTTCTAAAAAAGTTATGTTAGTTATTTTTTATTTTATCATTTCTTAATTTTTTTTTTAATTTTTTTAACGACAACCTGCATTTTTTTAAATACTTAGTTGTACAAACATTTTGGAAATTTGGACTAAGAGTTTATGAGTTAGAATTATTTAAAGTATGAATAAGCTAAGTGGAGTGGTACAGAGGTACCACGAAAATTGTTGTTCGCTTCTATTCGCTGATCTATAAATTTTAAATACTTATAAGTCATAAGTTATAACTAATAAAAATATAAAATACTTGAGCAACCTTAATATATCATTTTAAGATATTTTGTATACTTCATAGTAGTAATGTATTTCAGAAATTATGAAATGTAATATTATGTTTCTTCAGAAACGCCAATAACCCTTTAAGTTGAGGAGTATTTTTAAATAAAAAAAATTAATACTTTATCGAAACTTGATTTAGATGAATCGACTAACTTAGAATAAGAAAAAATTAAAAAAATTACGTTAAATTAAACCGATCCAAACTTTGCATTTTGCTTGTCTTGCTTATCTACATAACAAGCTAGTCTTTTATAGGAAATGTTAGTTTGGAGTGCGTACTGGGTAGCCGACAATGCTATGTACCTATATCTTTTCAGCGGCACAACAAAAACAAATTATTCACAAAATATGTCTGGTCAAATGTACTTCAGAAGTATTCTCTTTAAATAATTTTAAGACATTTAACGTCCTACCGTTGAAATTATTATTTAAAACAATTAACTATAATATCTTTGATCGAAAATATTAATTATTGGGTGATCACTTATCTGTTATCATTAATATGAGAACCTAAAAAAAGGAGAACCTGCAGCATATTATGATACTACAATTACTTATTATAAAAATTAGTTGGTCAAAAATTCGATGACTATCTCGTGCCAATATATTTTAGTTCAATGGCTGTAAAAATTAAGAAAAATATTATCTGCAATCAGTTTATAAAGCAGCTTGTCACTGATTGATTGTTTACGGGCAATTAGAAATATGTACCACCTCTATTATAGTGTTTTAATTATTTTATTTTCTCTTCCTATTTGTATTTATTTAATAATGAGCTACCTTTAAGAATTTTTTTGCAATAACTTCATAACCTATTAACTATTTGTATCTCTTTGTATGCATATTTTGTGGTTTGTTTAAAAGTTTATCATTATTTTTTGATATCACACGTTGTATATATGTTAGACATCTCTAACTTCAACACAAGTATGATTTAAAGAATGTATTTAATCCTATAAAACAATTCTTTTTGTTTATTTATAAAATGTTTAATGTATAACATTTTGTTTTTGAAAAAAAAATTTTTAATGTATGGGAAGTAAATAAAAATTATTTTGAAACCTTAAATGGGTGTATAACTCATGACTTTATGAATAGCAAATAATTATTATAATACACTAGGCATTATTTAACATTACGATTTGTTTGGGTATATAATAAGGATTATTAGGATCTTATTTAGAAAAGTTACTTCATTGATGTAAGATATCGTGTAGATCTACCGACAAGAAAAATGAAATTCATCTTCAATCTTCAATTACCGAATAATATATTTTCTTTTAAGTCTTGAAGAAAATCAAAATACAGTGTTTGTTTAAACAAACCGGGTTGGTGGAACATTATAATTATTATTTCCTAAAAATAAGTAGATACAAAAAAAAACAGTTGGTATACAGTTATAATAATGCATATGAATTTAAACATAGCAAAAAATATTAAAATACGAAAAAATGAATTATACGTGTCGCGTTAAACGACTTAATAATGAAACACTACATATACACATGTAGGTATATACTAAACAAAAAAAGAGTATGTATGAATAATATTCAGAATATTATATGATGTACAATAATGATGTGCTATATTGATAGCATATACATCATACATGCTTATTTTCCATTTTAGATTTAATAATGAATTTTTCAAATGCCAATTTTTGAAATTTTGTTATTATACGTACCTAGGTACTTATTATTATATTTTCAAATTCTTGAGAATTTTTGAACTGCTAAGAAGTCTCTTGTGGAGACACAAACTTAAGTTTTTTTCAAATGAGGCACCCACTTTTCTAATGTAAATTTAGTGGTTAATTTTTTTGAAAACATTGATGTACCTAACTCAAATTTGAAAGTTTTTAAAATGTTTATAAGTAATTTATTTGTTAAAAGTCAGTTTTTAGATAACTGTATTATTAATGAAGAAAAAAGGTGAGAACAGTGTACCCGTGGTGGATCACTACGTAACCAAACCTGTGTAGAAGAAACGAATATAACATTGTAACGATTATTACAATTACAACTCATTTTATGGTTATATGTAATAAATGTACTTTATTTTAGAAAACATATAGTATTATGTAGTTTACATTATTTTCATTTATATACAGAATAATGCTCTTCGAGCTATAATAATAATATTAACAGTTCACAAAGGTTTAATGTGTTAGTGTACAGGCGTTAACCCTGGAGTACAGGATTCCAAATACACAACACAGAATATAAGTTAGGGG